>NW_009649717.1:994536-1010846 GCF_000708025.1 Charadrius vociferus
CGCCGAGGGCCGGCCTCCCGCCCCGCCGCCTTCCCCGAAGCCGGCGTCGTCAGGCCCCGCCGCCCGCTTGAGGCCGCCTTCCCTGGGGCCAGGCAGCTCTGCCGTCAGGCCCCGTGAGGCGGCCGATCACTGAGGCGTGAGGAACAAGCCCAGCGAGTCCCTCCTGGCAGAAGCCTGCGAGCCAGGTGAGCCGCAAAGCCCGATTTCGACCACGAAAAATGTGGAAGCTGTGAGAAACCAACAGAGCTGGAGGTGTTCAGCGTTAACGGGTCCTCCGGCTAACGGGAAGTGTTCATGTGCGGCTCAAATGAGCTCCAAATGAGCTCTAGTCTCAAATGGGAGCATCTCTCAAAGCTAAGGTTCTGAAGTTGGCAAGCAAAGAATCAGTGACAATACCATATCGATACTTACAGGACGGTCTGCGGGCTGTCTTTTAGGTTATAGATGCGTGCTTGCAGTGAGATGGCTTTTTCCTTTTAGGACCTCTGATCTTCTCCGACATCCTTCAGGACTTCAGAGCTGTGGAGAAGAGCAAGTAGAAAAGATTAGACTTAATCTCGAAGTAAGTGGCGTAACATGAAGGCTTTGGGTTTGTGGAAAATTTTGTCATTTTGGGTTGATGAGAGCCTGCTTGCTTAATTTACTGTAACAAAGGCACTGTTCTTCTAAGGGACTGATTGTCTAGGGAATCTGGGAGCTTATAAGAAATGGAAGTAGTGAGAAGAAACCAATGAGGTTTTTGTACGTGTAAATGAAAATGATAAGAGAAACCATAATTGGAATGCTAAAGAATACAAAGAGCAGAGATTTTTCAGTAGCCTCTTTTCCACTGTTGTAAACTTGACACCAGCAGAAAAGGTCATTTTTTAGCACAGATTTGACCTAGTTTTTATCGCTAAAACTGTTTGGAAAACTGGAATGTCAGAATCAATTGTTGTAATCTATTTTGGAAGGATCAAGTGGACAGAAAGCACTCCAAAAATGGCATTACCTGTTTCTGAGTTGATGGCAATCGGAAGCAAACGATCTTGAATGTTTATGGGTCAATGTTCTAACAGATAAGTCAGAAGTTGACAGGGTACTTAGCTGATATCAAATCACACTACAGAACAGCATGACCTATGACTTACCCACCTACAACATATAGGGAAAACACTGCTGTACTGCAGTGAATTTCAATCTGAGTGACATATGCTGGAGGTCTCATGCTGTCAGTGTTAAAATGTACTTGGAATTTCAAAATATTTTAAATGTCAATTTCCTAACTCAAGAAGTGTTGCATCCAACACAGGGGAATTCTATATTAGACCTCATCTTGTCAGATGAAAAGGAATTGATCACAGAACTAAAAATTAGCCATAACTTAGGTATAACTGATAAAGATTTGATCACATTTGTTATGTGCAAACAGAATTAAGTCCAAACCAATAACATATACACTTAATGTTTCAGAAGGGCTAATTTTATAAAGGTGGATACTATTCTAAGGTAAATCAGTTGGGAGAAAGAATTTAATCTGAAATGGAAGAATGATAATTGGAAACAGTTTAAGAATGTTAACTCAGATACCCACAAATAATAATAATCTCACAACTAAGGAATACATTTGCTGAAAAGCCAGGGTGGTTAACAAGGAAAACATCTAGGAAACAGAAGAAGGAATGTGGTATCATATGTGTACACTGGAAGCTAGGAATTGTAGAAAATTACTGTGGGAAGTAAAAGGTTGTGAGGGAAATATACATAAGGTCAACAGACTTAAAATAAGGAAAATTATTTTTTTATCAAGTATAGAATATAGAAAATTATCTGAATCGTGAGAAGACCCTATTAAGGGATGAAGATGTCAGCTTTAACCATAATGAGCGACAAACTTGGGATGTTAAAACGTGTACATCTTCTGTGCATTTGGGAAGACAGCAGCTGACATAGTTATGTTGTATGGTATTGAAGAATTGTTTTGCAGGACAGTTCAACTTCAGTTACTATATATATAGCTAAGATAAAGCTCAATTAACAAAGAATTTAAAAGAAGACAGATAATTCCAATTAACATGGGCTTCTGCTAAAAAAAAAATATAAATGTCCTAGCAGAAAAATAGAGCCTGGCAAACAGACTTTGTTTTCTTAATGAAGCTGCAGGTTTCACATATTGATGTAATTTAATTAGACTTCAGTAAAGCATTTGACTTATTATCATATGGCTTTTTGAATGAAGCACTTCAGTGACACAATTCTTTGTATCCTATACAAAGAAAACTTGTAAAAACTGAAAAGATAAACCAGCAGATGTAAAATAACTGGTAATATTCTGGAACGATATCTGAAGTGCTTCACAAGCAGCCATTTTACGCCATGGCTACATCTTCTGTGTTAAGCATATATAATTCATTTGACTTGGAAGCAAAGTAAGAATTTTTTAATGGAGATCTGTTCAAAGGATCCTGCATGCCAAACAATATGCAACTTAGAGAGAACACTCTTTAGTAAAGAATCAAAGGCAGTCTATATCTATATCGTAATATGAAGAGGCAGTAGCCTTTCTGTGGTTAAGGATGAAACCAACTCCTTTTACAATGCTGTGTTGCAGCACCAATATAATTGATCTAGAAATGTCTGGCCCTCAAGTCCTGAAGGGCAAGAGTGTCTGTCCGTGGAAAAAAAATAAAATTTCAATTGCTAACACTTTTTGTTCCTATCATTGGGGAAGGGCTTCTTCCAATTCTGCAAACACAGGTAATGTCCAAGGAAGGATATTATTTTATAGCAGATCAACTTTGCAAAAGCTGTTTGTATGAAAAATCAATTTGTTTGAGCAAAACTTGGTGTTCAGATCCTGGCATATTCAAAAATGTAATCTAAAGGGGCAAAAAGTGCAATGTATTGATCATTTTGAGTAGCTGGTACCCTCAGCAAATGTGTTTGTGCAGCTTTAACGGTTGTGTGAAAAAGGAATTGCTAATATACTATCTGTTCTTAAATGTGGCAATGCCAAAAACTTACCAGAGCATATCTGGATACACTTGAATATTGAATACTGCTTATAAAACTAGTCAAGAACCTTTGCAGTATCACTTTAACTATATTTAAAAAAAAAAGAAAAAAAGAAAAAAGTTTTTGACTCCTGCCTAGCTCTCCATCTTTGGTCCCTGGCAGGTTTGATTTTCCTATTACTTGTTAACCGGTCCACTGCAGAAAAAAACAAAATCTAAGTGTCCCCATTCTAGAAGAGGGGAAAGAGAGACAGCTGGTGAAAACTAAAGGGATCATGGAGGAAAATACAAAAAAAAAAAAAAAGAGGAGAAAAGTTTGAAAAGTCAAAAATGCAAAACCAGGGAACTGGAGGGGGGCAACACTGAGCATGCTACTAGGCAGCAACCAGTGTACAAAGATGTACAAAGTACACAAAAAATACAGGAGCTAGTGCTGGCTGCTGGGGACTGCAGGTGTGGAGATGTGACAGGCTGATGGAACAGAAATAATCTCTGAATTTGCCAGGATTTCTTTAGTCAAACTTCCTCCTCTGCCAGGCCCAGGGCCAGAGTCAAAAGGAGGTGAATGGGAATGTTCTGCAACTCTGAGGCCTTGGATGGTGTACTAAGCTAGGTACTGATTTGGTACAAACTTTAAGCAAAAGTTGATTGTGGCAATACTGTTGTTTTTCACAAAAAACTGAAAAAAACCCACAAAAACTAAGAAGACCAGAGAATTCCCGGAGACAGATCCTGTAAGGTTTTGCAGTCAGTACTTCTAACCTCCATTTTCAATGTTTTGTGTGAACTTTCTTTAAAGCAAAATAACAGGAAAACTCCCATCTCTCAAAATGGATTATCTTTCCATAAAATGATTTGTTTTTCCTATGCATCTTTTCCTTATATATGTTAGAGGTAAAAAGCATTTCTACCTATCTGATGTTCCTACATTAGTGAAATGTATAACTTGCTGTTCTAAGCAGTTATCATAGGCCAAGTACCACCAGAAATGGTTTTCTCTTACACACACACGAGACATTTCACCAGGTACATTATAATGTTTTTCTTTCACAGCAGGCTCTTCAAAACCATATTTAGGTACCTTACTCATGATGACTCTGTACATGATACCCGTCTGGTTTCTTAAGAGACGAGCATGAGGATTTTGTGGACCAATCTGCTAATATCAAGCCCAGTTCTGCTATATGTTGATCAGCTGCTTTGTTGGTAGGAACTGGTGATGCTGCAAAACTTGTTGGTCAGGTACCATCTTGAAGAAGCAAGCGGGGTAAATACAGAGCCCTCACAAATAGAGGTCTTCGTACAGGTAGTAATTAGCCAAGGAAGCTGTGCCAGGCAAGACCTGGTACTGCTCTTTTTGACAGCAATAAAGTATTACTGAATATAAAAGTTACTTTTCCAACAAGCGCCTTCTCTTTTAATTTTAGAGGCAGTTGCAATACACAACTAAATCGGAGGATTTTTCTCTGATTTTTTCTTTATGGCAAATACATATTTAGATCTGAATAACTGGTATCATACTGACTAAAGATTTCCACTGTTCCTCTACTGTGGCACTTGCATCCTGTTTAAACCAACCTCAGCAATGTCTCTACATCATGTACCTCCTTTTTTAGCTTTCTATTTGAGTGATGAGATGGAGACAGCAGTGCTGATGAAGATCAAACAAACTTACAATGTAAAAATTACTATACGGATCTCTAGTCTTGCTATTCATTATATACATATTATGCATTGATATACTAGTTAATTGTCAAGTTCCATTGCTGGCATAATAGGCTCAGAACAGGGCCAAATGTTTGACAGAGAATGCAAGTCTCCAAAATCTTTACTTCATAGTTCTTGTCATGTTTCATCTTGCTATAGTTTGCAGCTGGTATTTATATGGAAGTGTTCCACAGTAGCATTAGAGCAAAAGGATTAGACACCATAAGCTTTTGTTTCATCGGGATTTCCATTTCTCTTTGCTTATGTCAGTTCAAACACTATAATAGGAAATTAAACAAAATAGGACTGCATCAACACTTCTGTAACCTGCTGGTGAGCATTTATTTATATAAGTTGTTCCATTCACTTCAAATGTAACCACTCATATGACTAAGAACTTGCTAACATAAGTAGCAACCCATCCCAGTTTAGCTCTAAACAAATAGGTCTAAGGGCTGATACAGTTGAAAGGAAGATAAATATAATTATGGTTTACTAAAACAAGCTATGTTATTTCAGTAACAATCTACTCTGAGTGTTTGTGAAAGTACGGAATGTGCCTTGGTAGAAATAGGTACTAGGGAAGAGGATATGCCACAAAAGATAAGAAAATATGTTTATTTTCTTATTTTTTACAAAAGTTGCATTTCCTCAGACATTGAAATAAGGGCTACAATGGGCAAAAAATTCTCCTCTTCAGGCCTTATTGTTCTGCATGCCTAGAAATTTGAGTTTTGCGTTGTTAAAAAGAGGGTAGAAACATGAATTTGTAGTCCTGGAAAGTCCAGAGATACTGCACTTCAATTTTGTGGCTGTTACAAATCATAATTGGATTAATGGTAACCAAATGCATCTCAGAAGTGTCTAAATCAGTATTTCTTTAACCTGAGATACGTGTATAGGATAAGCAAAGGTGGCATTTTATAAAGGTTTTATTAGCATTTGCTGGACATCACCTAATAAGCTTATTCATGAACGGCGGAGTGACAAGTAATACTGCTTTCCAAAGCTCATGCTGTTAATAATGCTATCATTGTAGGTTCTATATTCTACATGCATTGCACAGAAAACTGCCCCCGCATGCGCTTAATATGCTTACTTCCACTCCCTTTCCCACTGCCTCACTTTACAATAAACTGAAATTATCCCATTAATATCTCCTCCTGGTTCTGTGGTAATGTTTACTTATTTCATATATATACTCATAGATTTACAGATATGCATCAGATAGATTTTCACCTACTGAAACACTTGTAACATTACCAACTTATTTGTTTTGCCTTCTTTTGAAAACTGTCTAGAAAGATTTATATAAAAAGTTAATCAAACTACATCACTGACTCGGCTCATCAGTACAACTTTTTCATCACCATAACAATATCTATGTGACATCTAGCTTATCATCATGAATTATGGGGGAAAGGATAAACAACCCATTAAGAAATTAAAGGCCCACAAAGGTGCAGTTTGATAAAGGATAAAAAAAACCCACGGGGTACGTATAATAAGATCTCTCTCCCTTGAAGAGTGATTGTTATCTTTCTTTCATGAGCGTCAAAGACCTGGAGCTTCTCAGTGCCTCAGGCAAGTGGGTTTGAAGGTCTCCTTCATGATTGAATGGAAAATAGTAATCAGAATTAGGTTAAGACTGTTTATCCTATAGAGCTTTTTTTTAGAAAACGTTTTATGTGTAGAACTGATATTATTAACCAATAGAAACAGCCACTGTAATCACATGTAGAAAACTTTACTGTGTTTTGTGTATTCAGTGTGTCATTGTCTGTTCATTCTGGTATATGCTGGGACAAGCTTTGTTTCATAAAGAACTGAGCTAAATAGCTCTAATACATTAATTTGTATAGTTTTCATTCTGTAATAGGTGGAAGCCTGTGTAAAAGAACAGTGACTTACAGATAAAGATGTCTTGACAACCCCAAGAGAAATAAGTTATTCTTAAATAAGTTTTCATTTCCTGAGACAAAATGTACAACCAATATCCTTACTGTACTATAATTAACTATGCCTTTCTTTATACTAATAGAAGACAGTAGTATTTACAGCCTTTCAGATTCCTCTGAGTGAATTTCATGATTATGTACGTGGTATGACTTGTGGCTGAACGAGAATCTAACTAAATCAAAGGAGGTGCAATCAAAATGAATGACTTTAGTGATGACAATAGAATTATCCTGTACAGTTCTCTTCCTTGTCTGATAGATTGTGCTTAAATTGGTGAAAAAGTCACTTGAGATAATCAGAAGGATTGCCAGCAAAAGGTGCTTATGTTAAGTTGTGCTGAAGGATAATTTTTTCCCCCAATAAGTTGAAATTCTAAAGTTTTGCACTTGGACTCTAAAGATTGTTTATTCTTATTTGCTCTTAAACTCTTCTTCCATTATTGTTTTCTAATTCTGGTCAAACCCATTGATTGCCTCTCATCTTAAACGCCGATACAGACAAGCTACTATATTATTTATTTACAGAAAACATTTCACAATGGAGCCTAGCTCTGAGACCTTTGTGCACTGCTGCAGTGCAAATGATAAATAGCAATATGTTAACTATGTAGAACACATGTCTTTTGAGGTCAGGAGATCTGAAATACTCTTTCTAGCTGACTTGTGGAACACTGTCAGTGACAGCCAGCATTGCCTTTGGTCTGTTCTGTGTTGGCCTGTGATTTATATAATGTATTCAGGTGGGAGAGTGCTCAGTGGAGGCTCACATACATTTTAAGTGCTTACCTATTGAGGTTTGTAACTTAAAGTAGCAGGAGTGAAAAAGGCATGGAAAGGCCATGTCTAGGAAAATAACGTGGTGTTGTTACATAGTCCTAAGACAACGTCTAATGTATCATGCCAGAGATAGTTCAAATCCTTTGGGTTCAGTAGGTCTGGCAATTAATGGATGCTTCTGTTCCACTGTGTAAACTCTTTTGTATTCATAAGGCTAAAAAGTGTTGCTCTTTTTAGGTATAGTGGATGGTTTAAATTGAACTTTGGAAGCTTCGGGGATGAAAGGCACTTTGTAGGCCTACACTTCCACATTAAGTACTTCTAGGTACTTACCTCAAAACTGAACTTAAAATTATGCACTGTGATAAAAACATTGCATTATATTAATGTAATTTTGTCTTAGTGTCCTTACCAAATTATGTTGTGGACGCTTCTGATACATTAGGTTGTTATTATTAACCAGCCACAAAAATGATACTGAAATTCTAATGGAGGCCATTTTAACATTCCCTATCAGTGACATGAATATAGGCTTCATTTATTAATTGTAGCTGATTAGCCACAAGGCAAACATTTAATTAAACCTTGAGAGACAATAACATTGCGCATAAATTATCCATTTAAGAGCACATAGGTCTTTATATTTCATTAAAAATTGTTTAACCAATAACCACACATCTTAAGCTCAATCTGTATTTGCACAGATTTGAAGTCAGAAAATCCCCTAGTGCATTGCTGTTTTTTTCAGACATTTATTTCTTGATGCATTTTGATTTGTATTTACTTACCACTTGTTCATGCTGCTTTCCCGATTAGTGAGACTGCCACTCAAATCATGGATTAACAATTGATTAAAAAAGTCCTACCTTTATTTACTTTTAAAATTACTTCGAACTAGTCTAAAAGGTACGTTAGGTGCTCATAGGATTCAGAAAAACAAAAATCAAAACAAATACAGTGTTATATTGCTATATATTGAAGGCTTCTGCTTTGAATTATTTTTGCCTCTATGCAGCTATTTTCTCTTCTAGTACTGAGATATTTTTTTTCCTACAAGAATACATGCTTATTGTTTTATATGTTTTTCTGAACACTGGCATTATATTAAATCATGTTTGAGTATGAAATTTCAATACAAGCAGTAAGATGCTCCCCCTCCAGCCAGGGAGCTAAACGCATTGGAGGCCCAACTTAAATGCCTCTATACAAATGCACGTAGCATGGCAAACAAACAAGAGGAGTTAGAGACTTGCGGACACCTGCAAGGCTATGATCTAATTGGCATCATGGAGACACGGTGGGATGGCTCCTATAACTGGAGTGCTGGAATGAAAGGATACAGACTCTTCAGGAAGGTCAGACGGGGGAGACGAGGAGGAGGTGTGACCCCCTATGGCAAGGACCAGCTGGAGTGCATGGAGGTCTGCCTGGGGATGGATGAGAAGCTGACCGAGAGCTTATCGGTCAAACCTAAAGGGAGGGCAGGGACAGGTGATGTTACAGTGGGGGTCTGCTACAGGCAACCTGACCAGGAAGATGGAGAGGATGAGGCCCTCTATAGATAAATAGGAGCAGCCTCACGTTCATGAGCCCTGGTCCTCATGGGAGACTTCAACCACGCCAATATATTGGAGGGACAATGCAGCAGGACATAAGCTATCCAGGAGGTTCCTGGAATGCATCAGCGATAACTTTCTTCTCCAAGTGGTGGAGGAGCCAACGAGGAGAGGTGCTATGCTGGACCTTGTTCTCACCAACAAGGAGGGACTGGTGGGGAATGTCATGCTCAAGGGCAGCCTTGGCTGAAGTGATCATGAGATGGTGGAATTTGAGATCCTTAGGGAGGCAAGGAGGGCACACAGTAAGCTTGCTACCTTGGACTTCAGGAGAGCAGACTGTGGTCTCTTCAGGGATCTGCTTGATGGGGTACTGTGGGATAAAGCCCTGGAAGGAAGAGGGGCCCAAGAAAGCTGGCTAATATTCAAGGATCACCTCCTCCAAGCTCAGGAGCGATGCATCCCAGTAAAGAGGAAGTTGGGCAAAACACCAGGAGGCCTGTGTGGATGAACAAGGAGCTCCTGGACAATCTCAAACAAAAAAAAGGGGGTGTACAGAGGGTGGAAGCAAGGACAGGTAGCCTGGGAGGAATACAGAGAAATTGTCTGAGCTGCCAGGCATCAGGTTTGGAAAGCTAAATCCCAGACAGAGTTAAATCTGGCCAGGGGCATCAGGGGCAACAAGAAAGCCTTCTATAGGTATGTCAGTGACAACAGGAAGACTAGGGAAAATGTGGGCCACCTCAGGAAGGGGTGAGTGGTGAGCAGTGATGAGTGGTGTTTCCTCAGGGGTACTGGGACAGATGCTGTTTAACATAGAATCATAGAATCATAGAATGGTTTAGGTTGCAAAGGACCTTAAAGATCATTGAGTTCCAACCTCCCTGCCATGGGCAGGGACACCTCCGACTACACCAGGTTGCCCAAGGCCACGTCCAGCCTGGCCTTGAACACCTCCAGGGATGGGGCCTCAACAACCTCTCTGGGCAACCTGTTCCAGTGCCTTACAACCCTCAAAGTGAAAAACTCCTTCCTAATGTTCAATCTAAACCTGCCCTCTTCCAGTTTATGACCATTCCCCCTCATCCTGTCACTACATGCCCTAGTAAAAAGTAACATCTTTATTGGTGACATGGATGGTGGGATTAAGTGCACCCAAGCAAGTTTGCCAATGTCACCAAGCTATCTGGAGCAGTCAACACTCTGGAGGGGAGCGATGCCATCCAGAGGGACCTGGACAGGCTTCAGAGGTGGGCCTGTGTGAACCTCATGAAATTCAACAAGGCCAAGTGCAAGGTCCTGCATGTGGGTTGCGGCAATCCCAAGCATAAACACAGGCTGGGCAGAGAATGGATTGAGAGCGGCCCTGAGGAGAGGGACTTGGGGATATTGGTGGATGAGAAGCTCAACATGAGCCAGCAACATGCACTTGCAGCCCAGAAAGCCAACAGCATCCTGGCCTGCATCAAAAGCAGCGTGTCCAGCAGGTTGAGGGAGGTGATTCTGCCCATCTATTTTGCTCTTGTGAGACACCACCTAGAATACTGCATCCAGCTCTAAGGCCCCCAACATAAGAAGGACATGGACTTGTTGGAGTGAGTCCAGAGGAGGGCCATGAAGATGATCAGAGGGTTAGAGCACCTCTGCTATGAGGACAGACTGAGAGATTTGGGGTTGTTCAGCCTGGAGAAGAGAAGGCTCCAGGGAGACCTTATAGCAACTTTCCAGTATCTGGAGGAGGCCTACAAGAAAGCTGTAGAGGTACTTTTTACAAGGGCACGTAGTGATAGGACAAGGGGTAATGCTTTTAAACTGAGAGTAGATTTAGATTGGATGTTAGGAAGAAATTTTTCACTGTGAAGATGGTGAAGCACTGGAACCAGTTGTCCAGGGAAGTTGTGGAGGCACCATTCCTGGAAGTATTCTATGATTCTATGACTGCTTAACAAAATACTGTATGAATCTTAATACCCAATGTTCTCTAAAAGCCCCCGTACTTTCCATGAGTTTGAAAAGATCATCATCTGCTCCATGAAGTAAGTTTAAGAAGCGGGAATACCCTTAAAACACTTGTGGTTAGCCATAAGTTTTTTTGGGCAGGTCATTTTTCTTCAGTGTATGTTTTCTACTACATTTTCTGAGTAACTTAGACTGAGGTAAACGAGCTGACAAGTAGATGAGGAAAAAAATTATCTGATAAAAAGAAAGATGGTTTTGATAATGTAGTGCACTGATTCTTATTTAATATGATTTTAAGACTTACAGCCCAACCTCAAATTTATAGGAATTTGATACTAAATTCTATTTCACTATCCTGTGATACCATATAAGGAGCATAGAGAAGCATGGTGTGAAGTATACTTGATTTTCCTTCAGTGTATTTATATTTATGTAACAAAATTACACAAGTATCAGACACACGTTTGTGTATCAGATATTAGAAATATTTTCTGAAAATATGCCTGCCTTTTTCTTTACCTGTTTTTTGCCTGTGTAGGCAATACTCTTAGAGCAGGGATCTTGCCTCTCTGTTTTCAAAGTGTCTTGTTTTTAGGAGTGCTGGGAAAACAGCTTCTACTTAATTGTGGGTTGAAAGTACTTCTGAAAATCAGTCTTGTGGGGTACTACCAAAGCTTTGCAAATAATTACTACTACTAAGACATCTAAACTAGACTAGCTACTCTTTCTTGTAATAGGTATTTTTCAAAGGAATTGCTGAGCTTAAGTACATGAACTCCACCAAGGGAGCCAGTATGACCAAACCTCCTAGGTCAGATGGGCCCTCTAATATCCCAAGCTAGCCTCTTTCCCTTCAGGTTTAGGGATAGGCCCTGCGACTTCTTTCCTAATCTTTTTCCGCCCCTCCTGTTTTATTTTCGATTTGGAAAGCAGAAGAAAAAACAGGGAGAAATCCTTTATCAAATAAAAGCAAGCAGACAAAAAAACCCCAAAACACAACACCAAAAGCCAAAAGCTGAAATACAGTAGATTTGCACAACTGCCTCTGAAGTTAAATGTAGGTTACGCTGTTCATGTACAAAGATATTTAGATGGCAAATGAAAGCTAGCTGTTGTGAAGCACATCACATTCATATATAATTGAAGCACCCGAGAGTAAAATACTGAGGCACAATAGGTGACAACTGATAAAAACAAGAGAAGAAGTATAAAACAGGATACAAAACTCTGGGGAGTATAGAGAATATCTAACACAGGCTGAAGAACCTACAATAACTGTATCTAAATTACCAGATAATACAAAAATAATAACTGAACTGATAAAGCCAGAGAATTCAGTGAAGTACTGCTGAGGCACAGAGCTTCTGTTGGAATGATTACATTACTGGAATCAGTAACATTTGCCTGATTTTCTTCACTACCATGCAAAGAGAGCAAAGATTTTTAAACTTGTTGCAAGACATTCAGAACAGGGAAGCCGGAGTTCCCCAGCATAAGCCACTGTCCCTGGAAGAACAGCTTCACACGTTCTTTATGCACCTGCCTCAAAACAAAGAGTTCAGAGATGGAGGTGACATTTATTGTCTCTCAATCTGCAGGGATGTCTAAGTAATTCAAGGTACTACTGATCCAGTCTAGCCTTACCCTTTTTCTGCTTGCTTAGCTAGTCAAAATAACATCATTTGGAGATTGAAATTAAAGACAGCATCTGGCAATGAAGTTTAGGACCATAAATGCTGAAAAAGACATATTACAATGGTAATAGCTGAACTTGGATTGAGGTACAGTTGCAGCAGACTTTGACGCAAATGCCTTTGTCTTGTGGTGGCCACATGGCCAAAACTGTTGAGTCACATTCTTTTCTAAATGTGAAACAGAAGTTTGTATCCGAGTTTCTTACGTATTAGACTTTGGGAGAGCACACTGTTTACTGAAAATGGATGGCATTGATTCTTCTGTGGACAAACTTCACACTATTGTAACTGTAGTACATATATACGTAGCATTTTTACACCACACTTTCCTCAGATGCAGTGAATTCAAGCAGATTGTCTGTCCTACTCTATCCTGACGATCATTTTTCCACAAATATACAGGCTTTCTGAATTTTAAATCTCTCAACCCCAGAAAGAAGAGAGGATGAATTAAGGGCTTTCTTTCTTGGGACTTTACTACGAGTTCAAAACCTTTAAAACAATTCTTAGTGTTATGTCATCATCATCAGTCTTTAGCTTTGTCTTAACTGTTGCCAATTATATGTTCTTACAGGGTGATTAATGAGAATTTGTTGGAAAACGTTATTTAAACAGTTTCAGCTACGAACATAGTATCTCTCTCTTGAAACAAGCTGAACTGAAATTGTAGTTTAGTAACATGGCTCATCTGGGAGATGGATCACGGCAGTATTCAGGATAATAATTTGAGTTTACTGCAAGAAGGATTAGAAGCTAACCTCCATAATGAAATTCAATATTATCTCCTGCTGGATGATACACTACAATGTCAGCACCCATCTGCGTTTGATATTGGATTTGTTGAGAGGAATTTATGGTCTCCAGAACCCACTATAGAGGATTCAGCCAGGATGTGCCTGTGCCTCTGCTCACTGTAGGTCAGTAGTAGCTGGTAAAGCCATAAGACAACGGCCCAAAAAATGGAGTGTCTCATTGCTGGGGACAGAGTGGAAAGAGCTAGATAGAGCTGCTCAGTCTGATGGGGGAAAGGGTTCAGATGCATATTTGGAACTGGCAGCAGCATGACTGCATTGCTAAACCAAAGCTGACCAAAGAGGAAGGGAAAAATGGTAGAATTGGGACAGTGGTGTTGGGTAAGAAGTTTGGAAATCAACAAATTTCCTCCTATCTGCTTTGCAGAACCAGCCTTTTCTGTTGTAACACCTTAAAAATGTCAGGGTTAAGAGTCTTGCATAATGTAGACTTATAATCACCTACGTTGTAATTTTATAATCACCTAATTTTGTAATTTTAACAGACGCCTTCTTGTGTACCCTGTAAACTTTGCATCTGAACTCTCACTAAGGCTTCATAGGGAATCCTCTTTCGAACCTGAGCAGAATTTAGGCACTACCTTTTTGTCTCTGTATACAGTCTTAGTATTCAGTTTCCCTGTCTTGCACGCTCCTCTGAGAGCTGGATCCCTGCTCTCCAACCAGGGAGGACTCATTACAAAGACAAGTTCCCCAAGAGCCTTCAGGAATTTTGTACTTCTTTTCTCAGTTGTGAATTAATTGGCATAGGTTCTTAAAGTACCCTAGCAGAGAAATGTGACGACTAAAGTGTGTGAAATACAGGCATTGCAGACATCCTACACTTGATTGTTTTTCATTTTAACAATATAAAGAGCTGGACAAAAATGTCTGACACACAGATAGTTGTCTGGCTTGTTTTCAAGCAGGTATTTCTGAAGAGTTAGTGATTCTCCTTCCTTGCATGCAGTGTTTTCCTTCAAGTACTGGTGTTTCTTTATCTCATTTACAGCTAATTTTTGATTCCTTATCTCCTTATAAGAGCAGTCCCTTGCTTTTGCTGTCTTTCTCTTAGTAAATCTTTCTCAGTATGTTTATCTAATCTCTTGAAGAGGGACGAAATTCTTTATCCATACAGATAGGGAGTAAGCAAGCAGGACTGCAGGGACATGCAGAAACACTGGAAACTTAGTACACAGCCACGTGCATCCAGGAAAGCAGATCATACTGATTATGGTATATCCATATGAAAGCTAAATCAGAGTTATGTATTTCGTTCTTCCCAGGAAGGATTTAGTCAAGGTCTATTAATCTCAGATAACTTGTTTATGTACATGAAAACACATCAAGACACTACTTACAGTGTCTAGTACAGGTAATGGCAAAGGTAGGATATCAACATAAAGGTGTGGATGGCTGGTAAAATAAAAGGAAGCAAAATTCATTAAATAACTAATGAAATAAAATGAAAATCATACATATGTCCTTGTATAGCCACTGATTGCTTAATGGAACAATTTTGATTTAAACTTTCTAAGTCTTTGCACAATATCTGCTTCATTTATAAGTGAAGAAGCTCTAATCAAACCTGCCATTTAGTCTTAAAAGATTCTGTTCAGTTAGTTTCTTACTCAAAAATCTTGTATTTATTTTAAAAGGTGGAATAATCTCTCATTATTATGAGGACAGTAAGTGGCAGGTAAGAAAAGCAGTGAATGAAGTCTTTAGGAAAAATTAACTTTCTGTTTATATTTTTGACGCTGTCAGCTGCATTTTCACTAATTGATGATAATGTATCATCGAATAGATAGAGTTGTTATACTTTTGTATGTTTGCATAGTTGAAGCAGAGGATAAATATGGCTGATAATTTTATGTATGATTTGAAAGTTAAATTGACTAACTACTGTTAATTTTCCTGTGCCTTAAAACAGTTTTAGGAATGCAAATTACATTTACCTGTACAAATCAAGCATTTCTCCTCTTAAAATATTACTACAGGATTTCTGTAGTAATGATTTATGACACTATAAGTAACAATAGCAATACTGCAGTTTGCAGTAATTACTGTAGAATACTGTATTTTATAAAGGTGACACTTCACATTTCACCCAGCAAAACTGTTTTGCATGTTTTAAAGTTAATGTGCTAAAAAGTGAACATGTAAATATTCAAGTGCACAGTTACAATTATGCAGATAGAGAAACAAGCGTGAAAACCTAGACTTTCATGTCCGTGTTTATATGTAATATATAATCTGCATACAGTTGCAATTCAGCATGATGTTATTATAAAAGGGTGAGAAACCCTCAATTTTTTCTTGACATGCATCTTATTACTAAGGCAGAGAGTGATAGCTAACACTGAGAAATAGAAATGTATACAAGTAAGAATATGTAGATCTGAACTGCTATATACAAAACATCAATTAGAGTATTACAGAGTGGTTTTATTCTTTGACAGACATCTGGGTTATAATGTGTAATTAGTAATCATCAATCTAATTACTTTTCCCTGGCTCACGAACACGCTAGCATGCACAGCTTTCTATGCTTCCCCTGTCATTTTTATTTGCTATTACAACCATTATTGCAGTATTTAAGTATGTCAGCAAGAAAAGAAAGACTAGGGAAAATGTGGGCCCTCTCTGGAAGGGAACGCAAGAGCTGATTACCTGGGACAGAGACAGAGCTGAGGTACTCCATGACTTTTTTGCCTCAGTCTTCACTGGCAAGGACTGCAACCACACTGCCCATGACACAGAATGCAAAGGCTGGGGATTGGGAAAATGGAGAACTGCCCACTGTAGGTGAAGATCAAGTGCGAGACCACCTGAGGAACCTGAAAGTGCACAAGTCCATGGGACCTGATGAGAT
>NW_009649717.1:1011812-1024047 GCF_000708025.1 Charadrius vociferus
GCCCCATCCCTGGAGGTGTTCAAGGCCAGGATGGATGTGGCCTTGGGCAACCTGGTCTAGTGGGAGGTGTTCCTGTCTATGGCAGGGAGGTTGGAACTCGTTGATCTTCAAGGTCTTTTCCAACCTAAACCATCCTATGATTCTATGATTAGTTGTGTTGGTAGCGGCCAAGTTACTTCATATGGATATACATTTTTCAAATGCCATTCTGGGAATAAAATACTGACCCCACTGCATGTTTTTCCTCCCAAGATAAGCTGGTGTTTGTTCAAATTCAAATCCAAAATGAGAAATACATATTCTCCTTGTGAGTTGGACTTGGTCATAATCTTTACAGAAGATAAAGCACTTGACCGCTTTAATGTTTCTTGATTGTTGTATCTGATTGTTTGCATCTTCAGTATAAATCAGGTAGTAAATACTGCAGCTGTGATTCACTCTTGAGTGCACGTGACATGGTTTAGGTTATCATACCATCAAGTTATGGACTGTAAGTTAGTCTAAAAAAGTGTCCTAGATATCTTTATATCTAAGAGCTTTGTATGCTGATAAGAGAATTATTGAATGCACATTGCTTGCTTTTCCATACAATTTTTTGTGCTTTAAATCATTCTGCATCTTTCCTGCACATATATCTGTGGTATTTTAGTCCTTATTTTCTTTTCAAGCATTAGCGTCATAAGCAGAATAAAGAGTTGATGTCAGGTGTCAGTTTGCATATCCTTTTTTATTCTAGTCTTGTGCTCTGATTCAGGCATTCCCACTGCGTATTCCAGTTACGTCTTTTGAACTTCCTGTTGCCTTATAGATAATTGGGTATCTTGCACATCTTTTTCTATACAGAGTAAACGTGCTCTTCTGGTTTATAAGTACAGTCTATGGTCAGTTCTTCTGCAGTATTTATGCACGTCTTTCCAGAAAGATTATTTTGATGCTAATTTAGATCACTGAAGAGCAGTAAGCCATCACCAGTAAATTAAAACCTGTAGACAAATCAGATGTTATTTCATATTTTTCAGAATGATGACAACTAAATGATGTGTGACTAACACATCTATCCCCCCGCCCTTCAAGCCCTTTTCAAATCCTGTCAGTGACATAGAAGTTTGCAATTTTTATGGTTTCATTCCTGTGAACTTTCCCAGGGTTCTACTATTTATGAAGTGGCAGATACTTCTGGAAAGTAGGGGTTGATGTAATATGTAAGAGTAAGAGAAAAGATCTTGAGACACACAACTTTTTCCACTTTGTTTGCCAGAAATTTGCAGACGCATCTGGTAGAAAATCTGAAACATTATTGATTAAATATATTATTTGGCAAAGACCATTGTGTATAATATTTCAAAATTGCTTCAGCATTATGGACTGAAATATAGTCTAAAATTGTCCCAGTGTAATAATCAGAAATTGTACATTATACTATTATTGCAGCACCAGTAAAAGGAAGCAAACTGTGGCAGAATTTTAAAGTTCTGGGTTTGTTTGTTTTCTAAGGACATCATTGATACAATAATGCAAATAACTCTGGTAATGTGGCCATGCAAACCTCTCAATTTGTTTTACTTTTTTAATAGTTATGTATTATTCATGTTGCATTAGTATATGCACTGTTTATTTCCCTAATTGTAACAAGCACTTAATTAATTACACTATAACCTCTTGAATCTATAGGCCAACTGTTGCGTCTTTAGTTAATATTTTAAAGTCTCATTTTTTTCCATTTTTCCTTGTGTCTTTGATGTTTTGTTTCTTACCCTTCTTGTTTGGGTTCTCTGTGGAATAGTCTCAGAATAATCCTGCAGTTCTCTTTTATGACTGAAACTTTGCATTTTAACAGTTGTCTGGAGATAGTTTCTTCCTTGTGAAATATCAGTTTTAATAACAAGAAAAGAAAAATGCCATAAATCTGCACTAACTACATAAAGCTGAAGTCTCTGAGAGACTGATTAACATTGAGACTCTACACGGGTTTTTCAATAATTAGAGGATATGCTTGCATGGAGCCATGACTGCTCTGGCCTTGATGCCATTTCCCAGGGCAGACAGCAATTATTACAGCCCACAGTAAATTTCCTACATTCTCTGCTTCCAGCCACTGAAGATCTTTTTGGAGTAAAGGTCTCTTAATTGCTTACTCTCTTTCTCATCAGCTTGGATTAGCAACATGTTCTACTTGTTTTCTTCAGTTCGTTTGGAAACAATTGACAGCTGCTTTTCTGCTGTAGTATTTTCTTTGCTCCTGAGGTTGAAGAGATCCTGATCATAGCTTTGATTATATTAACATAGTAGATAACAGTCTTAGCATTTTCAGCAGGGCAGCTAGAACCAAACTGTTTCCACTATCTTTGAGCTCAAGTGAGTAACCCCGACTCAGCCCTCCCAAGCTTTGTGGTGCAGATTACTTTTATTGTTCTCAGATTTTTATCACCTCCATGGTTCACAAATGAATTATTCATTGAGGTGGAGGGCTCTTTCTTCTATGAGAGTGTCTTCACCTTGTATATATGTTCTTTTGACTAGAATTTTATTGCATTATAAAAACACAAACTATAATTTAGCACCTAATTTAGCATTAAAAACCAAATTCTATACTCGTGCTTAGTACATTAAATGTTAAGTGGTTAAATTTAAAATAATTATATTATTTAATTATACAAGTGAGATCCTGCTAGTTATTAGCAGGGAGAAAATGTCCAGATTGCTTTTTGTAACATAACATGGGACCGGGCTGTGTAAGATATGGAGCCATTGCTGTGTCCTGCAGAGCTCAGATCTGATCAGAAGAACGGGCAGATTCGAATAATATGCCTTTATTGGCAGGCAGTTTCACCCCCTGTCATTTGGCATACTTCATAATTTGCCTCTGCATCTGATGTCAGTTCATGCTAAGCCTCTCCGCAGTGTTACAGTTAAATATAGTAAAGAAACTTTTTAAACGAGAAAGGACTTCAAACACAAGATTCACTGTAACAGACTGCACTTTTAGTGCAAACTTGTATACATCCATCAATGTTTTGAGCTGACCTGAAACTTACTATGAGGTAGGCCAAAAGATGTGGAAAGCGAGAGTCCTTAGCATCTCCTAGTTGCTTTTCGTTCCCAGCTGACTCACAGCATGTAAACATACATCAACAGCCGTGTAAAACAGAGCTCTAGCTCTCCCTGAGCATACTGGTGCAACTGCAGAACTAGAGCTCTGGCTGCTCTATGCTCGTTAGGCTTCTTTAGCAAACATTATATTTTATGTGTGGATGCAAGGAGTGTTAGGGTTCTTATTGCTACTTGGATATCATATCAACATATAGACATAGGTTTACCCTAAACAACTAACAACTGCCACAGGTATCTAGCTGGGTGGCTCAGCGCAAGCTGGGTGTAGTGCAGACAGACAGTAAGAAGAACTGAACAATGAAGAATAATCTCCAGAAAGAAGAAAGGAATATAACTTTATGGATTAGCTAACTGATTAGAAATCCTTTGGAAAAGGAAATATGTGGAAACTGAGAATGACTTTTCAGAAAAAGATAAAGACTGAAATAACGACTGACATTGAGATAAAGATTGAAAGAGGAGGAGAGGAAGAATAAACTTCTAACATGAAACAGTAATGCAAAGAAATACAAACGGTTAGCTAAGAGAGATCAGGAAGTGTGGAGGAGGCTGAAAGATTTCAAGATAGTTAGAATGTGAAGAAAAGAAGGCGTAACTAATGTTAGTGGAAGAAGGTAAGTTATTAAAAACCTGTTGAATAAACTTTTGGAGAGGAAATAGAGGAAAACCACTGTCAGGCCAGGTATTGGGAAGAACATTCCAGCAAACACTCAAACCCAGGAGCCAGATTTGTAGCTGCAAATCAGGGGCTGCTCAGCCTAGTTGTTCAAACCTGTTTTACCAGGAATAAAGATAAGTCAAAGCAAGCCCAACAAATCTCATGTCCTAGCATGGTATTAGCTGCCAGAGCATCAGAGGAAATCTGACAAGCTAGCAAATGCAGAGGTAGCCTGTTTCTTCCTGCCAGAGATGGGGTTAGCTGAGCTGAAGATGACTTAAAAACGTGTGAATAATGTGACACTGATAAATCCCTTTTAGTCCAAGATCTCGACTGAGATTCCAGTCAGAACCCTGTTCCAAGTCGAAAGAACCACATGTCCTGGACTTCATGCCTCCAAAGTTGTCACTAAAAGGTGTCATTCCTGGGTACTGAAACTTCTTTCTCCAGGCTTTAGAAGTAATTCTGAAAATTGAACCCACTCAGGAGATTAACTTGATCTTGCAGGAGCATTCTCCACAGTTAGTCCCTAAATATATTATTTTGTATTCTGTACTTTTGAATTTCATGCCATTGAAATCAGTCCAGCTTTCAGTGATTTTCTTCTCTGGATATTTGCATCCTTCTCTGTGTTTAAAACTTCATCTCAGCTTTTACTCATTTATTGCTAATTGCCAAGACCATTTTTGAATGTATTACATGTGATATATCCCCTTACCACTACTTTACAAATTCTGCATATAGGCTCTTTCTGGCTTGGCTATTTCTCCTTCAACATAGTATGTCACCATCTCCTCTTCAGTGAATTCCCTACGTACTTTCTTGTATAAATTCCACTGTAAGAAGTTACTACCATGTAGCATTGTATTAGGCTCTGTTCTAAAGTGCAGGTAGGAAATCTTTTACATGTCTTTTGTCTGGAAGGAACATCAATTATCTTAGCAAAGACTAATATTAGGTATTAATCTGACATTAATTTCTGTAATTACAGGTAGTATGCTTCACGGCTTTCTGTGTATATATTCCAAATTCCATTGGCTCATTCTCTTTAAATTAAAAATAGGTTTTAAAATAGCAAATGAGTAATGTTTAGAAACACTGGGCTAGATTCTCAGCTAGCATAAAGCGTTTCTCTGTTAGCTGTGCCATTTCTTGCCAGCTGACAACATGGCCTATAACCTCCTTTCAACTTATTTTATCATGTGATGGAAATAGAAACAAATGAAATTAAAGACATTTTCAGATTTAGTCTCTAAATAAGTAAAGTCAGGAGAACAGATGTTTTAGAGTTTATGCCTGTTAAAAATATTTTTAGGAAATACAATATTTTTACTTTCAGAATCGTTCATAGTGCATTGCTTTTTGGTTGTTTTGTAGTTATTGAGATCGTAATTAATAATACATTTCCTAAATAAGGGGTGTTCTAAATGGATTAGCATATATAAATATATATGTGTTTTTATATGCACATAATAAGTCTAGCAGCTCATCACTGTACTGTGTTCTAGATTTTAATAGAAATTTAAAAGGGAATAAACATTTTTATTTATGGAGCAACAAAGAGTAGATTAAAAAAAAAGCTTAGTATTCAACCTAAATCTCTATCTGGATATGAAAAGGGGCAGAGACTTCATATAATTATTTCAGAGCGTAAACCAGGAGTAAGTGGAAGCGTGAGAAGGAAACATCCAAATGAGGAAAATTGTGTCATAATTCTGCACTGAGATGTCATATGCTTTTTTATAGGTCAGAGACATGTTATCACAGACAGAAGACATCTGTTTCTGCCTGATTTGGCAGGTGTTATGTTATGCTCTTATGAGGATAAATAAGAGATATTACATAAACAGTACAGAAATGTTTTAGTAAAAAATTAAGATACTGCAATGTGGTACTTTGGGATAAAAATAATTATTAACAAAATATTTGACCATACTCACAACTCCTGCTTTTGTTTCAGGATAGTGGGTAGGATCCGCAGTGGCAGAGACAGTGCAGGTATTAAATACAATTAGGAAGAAAGAAGTTTTCAGACTAGAATACTGACTAAGGCCCTCATGAAAGAGTAGTTCCTCAGTTTTATGTGGTCAGATTAAGGGTTGTGCTGGCCTTCTGCAACCGAAGTACCACGTTTCCAAGGATCCTGGGAAAGGGATCCTGGGGACTCCTGCCTTGCAAAGCTCGTGCTGCACCCTTCTTTCTGGACTATTGTTT
Organism: Charadrius vociferus; assembly: GCF_000708025.1. Taxonomy (NCBI): domain Eukaryota; kingdom Metazoa; phylum Chordata; class Aves; order Charadriiformes; family Charadriidae; genus Charadrius; species Charadrius vociferus. The sequence continues at coordinate 1,017,796 of NW_009649717.1, forward strand.
CCAGTGCTAGCTGGGTTTAGCTAACCAGGGATGCTGGCACATGATAATGAAGTTATGCCTTTATTTTACTAGGGAGACAGCTGCTCTGAAGTGAGGATGTTATGGGATTCCAGGAAGTTTATTTTTTTTTAAGGAAAAACAGGTAATGATAGAGTTTGATGTTAAAATTGATGAAACAGACTATCTAAATAGACTAGTTCAGAAATATGGGCAGGAAAGAAAACAATGCACTGGGGTAAAGCAGTACTCAAGACAGATTGATCAGAGGGAACAGAAAAAGACATAGTTAGAACTGAAGACTGAATAAATTTTCAAGCTGTTCATTTTGGAAAAGTATGGCTGTCTGTGACAAGAGTGTTCTGAAGACTTAACAGAAGAAGGGGTGATCAAGGTCACATTGGAGACACTAGAAAAACATTACACTGAAAGTAGTTGGGTTTTTGTCAACAAGAGAAGCAGATAAAAAACCTAAAAAAAGGGAGGGGGGAGATATCACAGAAACAGGCTGAATTTGAGTTAATTTTTGAATTAACCCCAAAATATACACAGACAATTTAAATTATAAATAAAACTTAATCAAAAAGTATGTTAAATTTCTTCTATGCTAAGACATGTACTCTCTCAAAATTTAACATCTAGAAGTAGAGTTTCTATAGATGTTTTCTCTTTAACTTCCATATTGTGTTTGCCCAGTTTACCAGCCAAAATAAGTTTTTGAGCTTTTCAACATTGTAGATCCTATCTAACAGACACAAAGCTATATTCTTTTTGGTTTCAGAAATCATTTTCAAAGAAAGAAAACAAAATTCAGATCCAAGAATGCTTTTTTTTTTTTTTCTTTTTTTTTCCTGGTGCTGCCAAAAGCACAAAGAATGCAGTCAGCCTCTTGAAAGCAAAGTAAATGCCAGGGCACTGCTAGTCAACACTCTCCGTAGCATTCTCTTCTGTGGATTTTCAGACACGTAGGATTAGCGGTCCATTATTGACATTCCTGCCATTGCTCTGGAGCAGAGGGGCTGTGCCTCACACACACTTGGACCTTTGCTAACTCCAAGTAAGTAACTTGCAGTGTCTTGTGCTTTACTTGCTTTTATGAGCCAAGTTAACTTCAAAATTACAACCAGCACTTTTGTGGCTCTTCTCAGCAGAGATCACTCCTTATGTCAGACTCGCATAGTCTTTGTAGAACATGGACTTTTGAAGTACTTTCTAAAAAGGTCTGGGCATGTTACTTATGATTTGGTGCATGAGGGGTTTTCATTCCTAGTAATGCCAATTTGTATGCTTTGAAAAAAAAATTTCATGTTATAAGTATGTGTAAGTAATTTCCAGCATTCTTTCAGCACGTCGACAAAATAACAAAATAAGAAGAAACAGATTACAATTTAATACAACTTCTAAAATGCTCTGTCCAGAGTCCCTAATGTTAGGCTGGAATAAAAATACTCTTAGGATGGTGAAGAGCAACAGGATGTAAAGAAATGGGTTGAAAATATAATCCCACTTCTTTGAAAGAAATATATCCTTACTTAGAATGCTAAAGTCAGATCTGACAAGCAAAGCTGAGGAGGGTACACAAGATAAAGAGGGACACTTTGGAAGGCAGAGAAAATTGTGTCTTATTACTTGATTGTTCCCTACTGTACCATCTAAAACCCTTCAAATTATTTAAAATTAAGACTATCGCTCATCATCGGGAGCATGTTAGAGAAAGAGCTTTTTTTCTTTTCTTAGATACACTCTGTGTTGCTAATTCTGTTGCTAATTCCCATAATCGTATTGAGTCTCATTTATGTTGACTTGTTAAATATACTAAGGATGAAATATAAGATGATCTGAAGTTTAAATTTTATTATTTTTTTAACTTAAAAATAATTTTATTTTAAAATTCTTAGCTACATGGAAGGTTTTTCTCCAAGACTCCTTTCTCGAGTTTTATGACTGTGTTAACTTTACAACTTTACTTAAGGAAGGGTCTCCAACTTCATCCTTTCCAAAAAAAATCACCCTTGAGAATTTTGTTGATAGCTCGCTAAAGAAACAAAAAGGCAAATAGCAAAAGGCTTTAATGATGTGTATGTGTTATTATGTATGTATATATAATTATAGTTTTAACTAAATATTTCTCTATGCTTAGCTTTATGATTTTCTGTTTATGATAGAGAGACTTTTTCTAAAGGAACACTCCAACAGAAAGAAGAAAGAATAATTTTACTGAATCCAGTGAGATTCAGTATTTATTTCTGTTGCTTGTGACATTAATTTCATAACATATCTGTGTATATGTAGTGGGGACTTAACCCTTTCTTTTGATTAAGAGCCCCATACATTTAGGGGTAACAGTTGTTGGTGCAATTATTATAATAGAAAAAAGATTTTCCTTAGTAGCTATAGCCATTCACATGAAATTGAGTTCCACTTCAGGATATGGCAGCCTCCCATATTTAGATAAATGCCACTTGGCCATGTGCCTACATGTTCCAAATTATTTGAAATGATTTACACTAAGTTTCTTAATAATGTTTTGTCAATAGCTGCTGTGCAATTACTTTCTTTCTAGTTTCCAAACTATAAGGACTCTTACCTCTAACTGGCCATCCAGGTCACGCATCTTTTTGTTCCCTGCGTGGATGAGTGTAATCTCTTGAACTGGCTATCTTTGATTCTGTTCTCTGCTTTAAGCTTAAATTAGATTGTTTTTAAGATAGTTAAAAGAATGTTTTTTCTTGCCCTAGACCCTTATTTGATTTTGGTATCAGGAACATTCTGAACACTCCTCATTAAAATAATATCTGAAGAAAAATCCCTTTAATAGATTACAGTAACTTGTTTTGCTAAAGAAAACTGCACAGAGTTGGTGTAATGTGTCATATTGTGCTTTAGTTTCTGGACCAGCAGATTTATGAAACTTCACAGTTTTATGGTCCTAAAAGCAGGGCGGACTGGACAGACATACTGGGCATTCATCATTTTTCAGGGGACTAGTACTGTGTCTATAGTTCTCCTATTTTCTGTGACAATCCCCCTGGAAGTGCGTCCTTGGATCTATGCATAATCATCTAGACAATTGAGGGTAGGGAATAGTTTCTGTAAGAGAAAGGCTTACATAAACTAGAAAGAGTTAACTAAAAGCAGAATAGCTGGAGGCCTGTATAATCATTACTAGTATGAAGAAAGTGGTCAAGGAATGATTGCTCATTGTCTCTTTCAGAACAAGAATTTGAGAAAGAAGAATTTCCTGCAAACATTAGATATAATCTAATCTGCTAAAAAAGATTAAGAAATCATCATCATTCATTTAAAAAAATCTCATCATTTTGGGGATATTTTTTTAACTTTCCTTTTTGGCCCTACTGCAGTTCCCATACAAAAATTTATTTTGAAAGGATCCATAACGATTACCACTGACAAATTCCACTGTACTCATCACTGTATGTTGTTCCATAGCACAGTGTAACCTTAATTTCTTTTTTCCCCCCGCACGATTTGAGTGATAAGAATATACAGTGTGCATAAAATCAGAACCCCATCTTTCTTAAGGGAATCATATATATCTAAATATTGTGTGCAATTTTTCTCAGCTATTTCTGGAGCACCCCAACTTTATATGAGCTTAATTGCATTATTTTATTATTTGCATTCTATTTTGTTATTTAGTAAGCTCCTAGTTGGCATGAGAAATAATGAGAAGGCTTTCAGAATGCACATTAATGCAGGAGTTTTTTTCTCTGGCTGACATTTCCTATAGACCTACTGTACAAGTGTCATCTGGGAAAATAATATTTGTCACAAATGTATTAGCATGAGGAGTAAAGTAAAAAAAGATTTTAAACAAAACCAAGTTATTGTGTGTTTCTCCGTTATTTTTTTCTTAAATGGAAGAGCTGTATTTCTCACAGCATTGTTAATGTTGCAGAAATCAAGGTAGAGATCGCTTCATTACTGACCACTTGGGCAGTATGCAGCCAAAGCTTTGACAGAACAGTCAGTGCAAAGGGTCACATAATACTATGCAATTCTGTTTGAGCCTGGAGATTTGAAAGGAGGATCAGTCATGAAATAGGAGGTCTTTTCCCATGCTCCATCATCTCTCTGAGATTTAAATAAAACATTGGGAAGTGAAACAAGTTGAGACTTCTTTGGAGAATGTAAGGAACAAACCAAGGTGGCAAAGAATCACTGCTTTGGCACCAGCAGGGCACTTGTCTGCTAGTCTTCCTGAGCAAACAACTTTCTGCAAAACAACCGGTAGGCAATACAGTCATCCTTAAGGCAAAATACTCTTAAGAAGTAACTTTAAAATGTTTATTTTTGTACCTGACAGTTTGTATATCTCTCTAAATTGCCACAAGACTGTTAAACACAAAATCCACCACCTACAATCTATTCAAATTCCCACCTTAGTCATCAGCTGTTGCTCTACCATCAGTGGAAGAAAATTGTCTAGAAATCAAGTCACTATCGCCAGTCCAGCTTTTTCTATGGAGGGTATCAGAGGTAGGAACTTTCCTACACCAGATGTCTTTTATGGTCAATCTGACAGAAATTGTCAGCTTAGAGTGAAACAAATACTGCTGCATTCAAGGTCATAGCAAAATCAAGATTTTAACAATGATTAAGATTTCTACAGCCACAAGAGAAATGCCCCAGCTTCCAGGTGTCTTTCTATTCAAAATTAACACAAATCGTTGTACTTTGAATAGAGATGATCCAAATTGCACACAAGTAATTCTGCTTTCAAAATATCCGAATCAGACACCACCAAGCCAGCTCTGTTGCCAAGAAAATACCTTTCTTCTCTCTCATCTTTCTCTCGCTTTTAGTCCACTCTCTTTTCCTTCCTCTGCTCAGCTTTTGATCTGAGAAGTCCCTCAGCTCAAAGGAACTGGCCTTCAATTTGATGTTTTGAAGCCTTGCCTGGCCTCAGACAAGTGGGTGTAACAGCTCAGCCCCTTGTAGGGGTGAGATGAAACAATGTCCAGTGGAGCCCAGATTTCCTCCAATCCCCCTCTATCCAAACAGAGCGCTTAACCTATACAGTCACCTGAACGACGAGGCCCTTTATGTTTAGCACCTTCTCTGGATAGTTTAATACGAAGTAATTCCATTAATGTTTCATACTCTTGTTTCATTAATTTTTTGAAGGAAGAATGTATTATTAAATGTTCAGTCCCTTCTCTCTTATCAGTTCAATTAAGGTACAGGAGATACATCCACAAAGATGTCCTGCAGCAAAACTGGAATTAACATCTGATATTTTGAGGATTAAGAAGGCTGGGAAAATGACAAAAAAACAAAAGGTTTTAAAGCTCCTCTTGTATATAATACACAAAGGGGAAAAAAGTGCAGTTACTCTTCTCTTATTAAAGAAAAATGTTTCAACTTGTTGTAATTGTAAATTGCAAATGTGACATAAAATCCCCTCTTTAAAGTAAGTATCTTTCTTGATTAGGGCCTTTCCCAAGGGTATTCAGCCTTTGCTTCCCATGAAAACATTTGTCGCTGCTCTCAAAGCATAAGCCTTCTCTCCACTTCTTGCAAGTTTTCTTTGTCCCCTTCACATTTCCACCTAACTATATTAAAATTCCAGTGTTGCTACCTAATTGTTCCATTTCAGTCATTTTTAATGCTGCTTATTACCACTATTTATTTACTTAAGACATCCTATGACTGACTTAACTGCATGAATGCTGTGTTTCCAACAAACACCATGTCTATTTATTTCTAAATTTTTCTGTGTGATATAGCTCATTCTATGCACCATAATTCAGTTGACTTTACAGTGAGATGATACAGTTAGAATGAACAGCCCACCTCAGCACAAGAATACAGTTTTAAAACATCGGTGGTTCTGTAAAATGATAGTCTACCTCATAGAGTAGTTATGGTAGATCCAAAATTGCTGGAAATAGGATTGTCCCTATGGTGGGTGGTAGAGAGACTTGAACTGTGACCTGACAGCAAAAAGTGCTCCAGTAGCACTTTAATAAAAGCAAGGTTCCCAAAATAGCCACTTTCACAAACTCTTACTGCATATAATGCAGCTGGGGAGTGGTACCAACTGCTCGAGTGTCTCACTCAGGCTGTGTGTGAACGGACTAATTCTGTCCCAACAAACCCTCACATCGGTCTCCTGCACAAAAGTAACTTCACTCAGGATTGTGCCATCTACCACTGTTGACCACAGCTATAAGGCAGGTTGTCAGAGTTCCCCAGAATTTATTCCTTCTGTTCATGCTGGGAGTCCAGAAA
>NW_009649717.1:1024100-1084087 GCF_000708025.1 Charadrius vociferus
ATATAACGCAAGCAAAGATGTAGAGTATTTTGGTTTGGGTTTTTTTAAGATGCTGTGCCTAATGAGAGCCTAAATTCCTGTGTGTATGTTACAGAGTGTTCTGTGTAATGCCAATCATTCCTTTGACTTTATTGCCATACTCGGGAAAAAGTTTCTGATTAATGAGTCTTTTTACCCATGCGAGTGAAAAACGAAGAGATACCATTTAAACCCAACAAGTTATGGAGGCAGGCAGAGGAATCAGTGTAGTGTTGTTTATGTGTTTGAGTGACTTACAGCTTGTTACACAACTAAAATAGTGAAGGCATATTCTTGCTTCACCTTTTAATAGAGCACTGTGCTGCACAATATTTTCATCTACTGAAAATGTTTTTTATAAAGTATATATAAAAATATATATATATATATAAAGCATGTATATTTAAAAAAAAAATCCCACTTGCGCAAGCCTGTACATCAATGACATAGTTGGAAGCACTTTATGAAACAATGTATTAGCTCAGTAAAATACAAATTAAAACTGTATATTAATTGTTTTATATGCCCTCCTGTACTCATGTTTTATTAACTTTTTAATATTACCGTGTATCAGGCTAGCATGTGATACTCTGCCAAATAAGGTACTATTTTTACTTGGTTTATGAAAATAAATGAGAATTTCAGATTAGCATTTTGATTTTGCATGAAAGCACGTAATGTTTTTTCTTGTGTTCCCTGATTGTTTCAAGGGCATTGTATCATATCACAAAGCTGAAGACTCTTTCATCTTTCTTCAGGTAAAGTTGCTAATTACTTTTAATTTTACATGATATTTAAAGACTTCAAAAATTATTAGTAGTATCAGTGGCAAATCCTAACATCATTCAGAGTAGTAAGACACTCAATAACTTTTTTTTCTTAATGTTTCTGTTACAAAGTACAGTGATGACATACTCCACCGCAGCCTCATTCCCTTCCCTGACTAGGATTTTATCAGAGTACAAATGTTAGGAAGCTCAATGAAAATACAGTTTAATGCAGCCAGTTAAATTGCCTGAGAGGAAACAGTGAATACAGCTTTTTTAAAGCCTTTCCCCTCAGGCCATTAACTAAGAAACTGGTCACTAACTGCTGGTAACAAACTGTTTTGGAGGGATTATTGCTATTACCAGTATTCAGTGGTTTATGGCTACATTTTGTTAAAGACATTAGGAACTGTAACACGGATGGGCCCACAGTATTGGAAAAATCCTTCTTTTCCCTTGTGATTAACAGCAGTTTTTCTTCCAGTCTAGATGTCTTGAATAGTGGGTTCATTATTTGTCATACGTCTCAACGCTGTAAAAAAGGCTTTTCATTATGGCCAGGATTCAAATGAAAAGAGAGAAGCTGTAATACCGACTTCTGCGAAAGTATGACTCATGTAGAAACCACCACACATAGACTAGATTTCAACTATTTCCAAGAATTTTAGCTGCCACTGAGAACTGCTTGACAGAACAATATACAGTAGCTTTCCCTTCCTGTGATCAGCTGTTTCTTGGTGAAGGCATCAGCACTGCTGAAGAAATAAACAAGGTTATATATTAATTTTATATAGTGATGTAGTGTAGTTTAGGTGTAAGAAAGGGGTTTTGCTCAGTATGTTTCTAGCACTCTACAGTTAATTCCGTTTCCTAATTATTACAATTTACATAATCGATAGTATTAGCAAAGATGGGTCAGCCTTAGTTCTAATGGAAAGTGCAGAATGGTAGGAAGTTCAGTGCTTAATAAGGAAAAGTTCCGTAGAGCTCCGAAAAGCTTTCTTTTATTCTTTTTTTAAGAAACTCCATCTAAGAAGATATCTTGACAGCTTAGTTGTATAAATGATATTGTTGAGTTAGAATACAGATTACAAACACATTATTTGCATGGGAAATGTGTTTTTCACTCTATTCTATCTCCCTCCATCTCTTAATTTTTTTTTAAAAAACATAGATCAGAACATATCATTAGCTATGCTTCTTAGTGAACCTGACTTTTCTTGAGAAATTTACATCTTTCTCTCATTTTCTGTTAAGGTTTCTTACCCTGTTTTCTCGCCTAAAGAATTATAATGAGGTAGAGTGAATGAGATCTATGGGGAAAGCAGTGGACCTAGAGACTAAAGGTAAAAGGATGATTGATGGTATGAAATTACCATAAAAGTACAATCAGGATCAGATTTTAAAATGAATTTTTAAGCAGCCTAAGAGATACTCTTTGATTTGTAGTCTGGTGGAATGGATAATGTCTCATTCAGTGGATAAAGTTTCTCACTGTGTGACTTGAGCTTTTTCTGATCTTTCTGACTGGGAGTAAAATGGAACCAAAGCATAAAGTGGTTTTTAATGCTGAAAATATCAAACACAATATTCTTAATGTCAAAACCTAGGCATAGCAGGTGAGAAAAGAAAAATAAATATAAGAAAATTATAGTGTTGGTATTATTGTGTTAGATAAAGACGCGATCTTCTTAAGCACTCTCTCGATCTATAAAAATATTTTAAACATAGTAAGGAAAGAGTCAGATCTTTATGTTGATATGAAACCCCTCCGAATCTTTAAACAGCTTAAGATTGAAGTATTTGTGAATTTGTTAAAAAAAATCAGTAAAGCCTACCAAAATATTAAAATACAAGACAAATACTATAATTTATGCCTATTTGATCAACGCATGATGTAAGTCTTGTGATCTCTGTATAACTATCCGCAATTTACAGTGCATTCAGTGGGTCAATTAAAACAGAGCTTGGTGGGTATTTAAGAGTGTAAACTATTCTGTGAAATTATTGCTGTATTATTGCATCAACTATTAAAATAAATTTAAGAAAGTTTTACGTTCTAATTAGGACATTTTTATCTTTCTGATTTAGTACATTCACATGAAGCAACTAATTGGCTCTGTAGGACTGATGTTAGAAATGATTACGTTGTCGACAGGCTTTTTCTTTTAACAAAATTCTTGTGACTGTGAATTCTTGTTTTTTCTCCACCCACTCTCTAGTTTTTATTTAATTTAGAGGATTTAAATATGATGTTAACATTTTAAAATAGGCACTCTTTTTTTGTAAGCTAATTCACTTTTTTCATGTAAAAGGAAATTTGTGAATAATTTCCTTTCTACTATATATGTAATAAAGAAGGACGTGTATACAATTTACAATATAACCTCAAAGGATTTCTTTTATTATATAGGTCCTTATTATATGGCTGGATATTGTGATATTAAAATTACAGCCAATATTTTAAAATAGTTTAGCATTATAAAAAAATCCTAAGATTTCCAACAGTTGCTTCTTATGACAGTTTTCATTTTTTTCCCTCCTACTGACAGTTCCCATAATGACTTTAATCATACAGTCTGGAAATGGAGCAGGTTACTGAACAGCAACAAACTCACTGGTCAATGTCGGTGTCACTTTTCTGGGAGCAGGACTTTTTGAGCATCAAGGAACTAATTTTAACAGCCTGCTGGAAAAGTGTTAAGTGCATTAACTCCCTGTCAATCACATTTTTAGCATGCTGGCCAAATAATTATTATTTGGCTCGAGACATTCTATTGAAACTTATTTGTATGGTATTCTTATCTGTGTACCTTATGTGACTAATGATGATTGTTTATGGAGAGGTGCCTGTCCAATTATTTTTGAAGGAACACAAGAATGCAGAATGACTGGAAGCATCAGGTTTTTGCCAGAGAATGCCTCAGGTAAGAGGAGAATGGCTAGAGGCTATAAGGAATCACAAGAGACAAGTCAGAGTCGTAAATTGGGAAACTGACATATCTCATCTAATATACTTGCTAACTAGGCCTTTAAAAACCTTGACATTTAACTAAGTTTGTGGAAAAGTTATAGATTTTGTCCTTTTCTATTGGCTATAACTCATTAATATGATGAACCGAGGTGTTTATAATCATTACCAGCATTAGCAGACTAGCATATGGGATCATTTAGAGATCCAGTTAAGCACCTAACAACTGCTCAGTTGTTTATGTAGGTTGTGCCTTTTTCAAAGTCAAGTCAGTCAAAAATGATATTGCAAGTTATTTACCCTTTTGGTACTTCAGTGTGTGAAACAGGATGAAAGAATGCTGGTATTCAGCTGAGGCATTTAAATAATGCTTTGGAAGTCCTGGCCTGCTTAGAGCAGACTGCAATCTTTACTGTAAAACGGAAATTTCTGATGGTTTCAAGAAAGAAAAAGGTAGTATAAAAACAAACTTTGCAGTGAATGCTGCCTACTAACTCAAGTTGATTTAAATACATTAGGGACTTAACTTTTTTTTTGGTGAAAATAAACTTTGTCTTTATCCATTAGCGTTTCAAGGATACACATAATGTGTAATTAAATACATACCCTGCCCTGATTCTGTTCCTGTATTTACAGATTTGTATATGGGTAAAAAACCCCTAATTTCTGTGTGAAAAATAAACCCACAAAAAATCAAGCCATAGAATTCTGTGAAATGAACAACAAAAGGAACTCATTGCAGTATGAAAAGTGGAGATGATCACAAAAGAAAGCAGGAGGAGGCACTGTAGCACAATAGCTAGAAAACAGTATGCTTTAATTTCTGAATAGCTTTCCTGTCTGAAGAATTAATTTAAAACAACATACTTCGCAAGCAAGCATTTTCATGCTTAGCAATTGCTATAATTATTTCCAAAAGCAGAGAAAATGTGAAGGGAGCTAGTCAATGGGGGCGGGGGGAATCTATTAGGGATTGTTTTCCCAGGGCAGGAAACTGAAATTCAGTAGGAAATGGCATTTTGACAAGCACTTTTTTCCAACCAAAATGGAATCTTGCTCATTTAGAGCAACTGGAAAACAGTTAATTGAGGCAAAACCCCCACCTTAATCTTACATGTGAGAAACTGTATTGACTTTTATAGGATTTGAGTTAACTCTTCCAGCACTAAGAATTTATTACTTTTGCCTAATGTACTTTGGAACATGAATAAATTATACTGTAACATATGACAGTAGGAGAGAAAATGACTACTACTGTTCAGGTTGTGTGACGTTTTCCATGCTACCCTCCATTTTCAGCAGCTTATAACTTTTTGAAAACTTCTGGCTGCTGAGTGAAATTTTCATAGTTTAGGTCTCCTTTGGATGAAAATGATTTTTTTAAAGTTTGGGGGACTTGTTCCATTATTTGTGGATACGCACTAATAAAAACACATAGCCCATCAGGCAAACAGTCTTGTTTCTTCTGCGCTATCCTGTCGTCCAAATGGAGAATGAAAAAGGGACCATTTTATGTGAATTTGTGGACTGCAGATGAGTAAATGCATCTCTGCATTTGAGTAGTCTAGTTAGTCTTAAAAATAATGAAAATCTTAGAGGAATTTCCATTTTTTGTCCAGTGTGCTGCTGAATTCCCTAAGCTATTTGTCCTCAGCACAGTTTTCATATGATAATCACACGAACTTAAGTGTTCTTTAACTGGTCACTTCTGATCAACAATTACTTGGCAGTATTTTGACTGGTCTGAGATGGCTGAAGACTGAATGTTGGATTATACTCAAGTAAGACTTCAGATGTAGTGCAATGAAATCGCAATATTTCAGTAGGTGTAGGCTCCTTAAAATGCTGCATTCCATCATGAATGTAATCTTTCAGAGGAACGTGTTCAGAAGGCATGATAATTTTCTTCCAATTACACTGGAAGGTATTATCCAGTTAGTTAAAGAAATAAGTGTAAGCAACCTTGAAAAGACATTTATGCTTGCAAAAAAAATAAATAATCTGACTGCTCCAACTGTTTGTCCCACCGTCTTCAGCTGAGGAATTCAGTTCCGCAGGTGTTCTGGTAGGAACTTTCACAGAGGTAGCAGACTCCTAAATATTAGTTTTTACACCAGAAACTTGGCTGCAGATTATTCTCAGCCAGTGAAGAAATAGTAAGCACATGATCTCACTCAATGTCCACAGGAAAACAGTAAAATATTTTAAGAAACTGCCTGCAGGTAATCTGGAGGACAAGAGTGATTGTAAAAATGATTAGGTATATAAATGCTTTAGGTAAGAAAGGAAGTCATTCCTATCTCAAGAGGCTGCAAATTAGGCAAGCAGTCAAGGCAAAAGACAGGCAAAACACACATGAACATATATAACCCCCATTTTCAAAAAGGGAAAAAAGGAAGATCCAGGGAACTACAGGTCGGTCAGTCTCACCTCTGTGCCAGGCAAGATCATGGAGGTGTCCCTGCCCATAGCAGGGGGATTGGAACTAGATGATCTTTAAGGTCCCTTCCAACCTAAATGAGCGTATGATTCTGTGATTCTATACATAAGTGTTTGCATATGCTACTGTCCCTTTTAAAGTTCCCTTACCTTTTTTGTGAAAAGAACATGAGAGGTGCGTGAAGACAACTGAACCCTTCAGGCAATATGTTCCCCAGTTTACAGATACTGTGTTTAAAGAACAAGAATTTTACTATGAAGAGCAACATATCAGAGTAAATACACAATATATAGGCCTCTTATTTCTGTTGTACTGGTCTCTGTCACTGAATATTCTGAAAAGACCTTGGCTGATCGCAGAACTTGTTCCAACTTTCTTCTGTCACGGAATATATTTCCTATTACTCAACAAGAGAAACTTGTAGTTCTTGTTCAGTATAATTCCTCCATCTTCTCCTAGATCATGTGGGCGGGAAAAGAAAGGAAATTACGGGTACCCCAGACATACTCTGCTGTGCTGTTTCCATCATTATAGTAACATATCATCATTCTTCATAGACCTCCCCTAATTCTTGATTAGATCTTCTCCAGACATCATTCTCATTCACTAGCCTGAAATTAATCTTATTCTATTTTGGTGTAATTCAGTTGGTGTTTTATTTATCCTTCCTAGTAAGTTTTTCTGGTGTCACTTCTATATAAATCAGCAGTCATTGTAAAGTGTTGCTAGCATTGTCTTTTGATAGATGTTCAGAGTCAAAAATCTCTCTGAAAACAAAAGGTCTAAGCATTATCACTCTACCTGCCACGATCTTCTGTTTCTCGTGAGTAAAATAATTTTCTTTGTCAGTAGAGACATGACTGTCATAATCAGCCCATCCCTGACAACCTTTAGGGTCATGCAGATACCACTGCATGGAGGGGCTCTAAAAGACAACCTATGGCAAATAAGACTGTGATGGGCTGCCCCTTCTCGTTCTTTTAGCTTTCTGCGCTTGGTTTAATACTTCAGCTAATGGGTAGCAGAACAGAACATTTTGGTGGGCACCAGTTCACGGGTCAACATCGTAGCATAAACATTTTCACATCAGTCTTTTAGGATAATATGCTAGTCTGGGAAACTGGGCAGCTGAGAAACAGTCACAGAACCTGATCTGCTGCCCCAGCAAGGCGCACAACTGAGCAGAGGGATGTAATGCTGCAAATTGCACCAGAGCTTTTGGGACAAGTGACACACGCTTGTGTATTCTTTGCTCCAAGTGCAGTAAGGCTGCTTTATCCTAGAAAATTAATGACACTTCTGTGATATTCAGCTCTGGAGATGGGGTCATTAATTTAAATAAAATTACTAAATAAAGATGTGTAAGGCAAACATCGACTACAATAACGAGAAATAAACCCTTCTGAAGCGACAACCTGGAAGGGAGGACATCTTCCCCCCAGAATGAAAAAAAGGATGATGCTTTCTTTCCTCCATAACGTAATTAAGCATCTTAAGAGATGATGCTTAATTGATAAATTTGGACAAGAGATTGGGAAAGTTGTTTCTTTTAAAATTCTGAATGTAATCTCCCTTTCTGTTTACAAAGCAAATGTATAAACAGAAAAGAGGAAAAACAATATTCCAGTTCCTGTCAATTCTTTGCATTTTGATTAATTCTGTAAAATATGTCTCCATAAATGAGAATGAGTTGTTACATCTTTCCCTGGGAAGTCATGTGAACCACACTATGCCAAGTTTTTATACTGTGTCTAAACTTGCATAACTGTACTGCTGTAAACAAAAAACTCAGTCCCCAACTTGACCAAAATTCTAGCTCCAAGCCAGAGCTTCATTGCATAAATAATATATCTTATTTCAGTGTTATTTTATAGCTCTTATATCCTGCTTTCTATTGGTTAATTGATAGAAATAAGTGAGTAGAAGTTAATTATTTGGAGTAATAGCAACAGTAAATTAACAAAGAGATATGAAATGTTTTTGCTTCAGTATGAGGTAGTCTGTTATTGTGAAGGTCAGTGAAGTGAGGGAAGAAAGTTAATACAAGATGCATACAGTATATTAGGTAAATTTGTAAGAGCATTTTTGGAAAGGTGTATGTATAAGTCTTCCAGTAGCAAGTATTGTTAATAAAACAACACCTCAGTACATTCAAACCCTACGAGTGTCTAAGTGCTCTAAACGCATTTGGCTGCCCATGTTGTTTTCAGATTGGCTGTTCTGTTCAGCATGCAGGCTTAGCACGGTGCCTGTAACAGCTGCTGACTTCAGTGAGGCCTTTAATCCTACACATGAGTATATCTCTTTCTGCTTTACAATTCCAAAATTTATTTAATCAGATCTGAGACATGTGCATCTCTGGACATGAATGGAATAATTATAGAGAAGGGACTGGAAAAGTACGTGGAACATTCGTATTTTTAGCAAAACAACACTTGCGGATACACTTTATAACTAGTACTTGCACTTACATTTTCTTGTCTTACTAGGGTGTATGAGAAGAGAACAACAGAGCGTAACCTGTTCTGTATAAGTCTTCTCTAATTCTGTCATATATGAACACTGAAGAGTGAGGAATGGAGAATCAGCAGCCATGGCACCCCTTGTGGCACCATGGCTGCCTGTCCAACCTCCATGTATGGGTAGAGCTGTGTGTTGATGTTGAGACATGGGAGAATGGAGAGACAGTGCTGGAAGCTGGATTAAGCTCTATGCCTCCCATCCCTTTTCCCAACAATGCCTCTTTTGTACCACTGTGTCTTTCAGTATTTTGGGTAGGAAAAGAGGGAGAGTCCTGTGGAGCCTCAGAACTGCGAATCTGATGCAGGGAGAAGTGTATGAAGGCACAGATGGGAGGTTCAAGATGGAACCAGAGCTGAGATGGAAGGTGAGAAGTGAAGGCATTGAGGAAGAGAAGACAAAGCCTTTGGATCTGCTAACAAAAAGAAAAAGAAAAAAAGTAACCTCTTTTGTTGCAAAGAGTCATAACCAGGCAGGAACCAATGGATAACCTAATATATCTTTGCCCATAGCAAATTTCTGTGATCTGAGGTTCCAGGTAGTTTGTTTTGATACATAATACATCTGTTAGTTATTATTGTGTGGTTTGACCTTGCCCTACTTGAGTCAATGAGTGCTTTTGCTAACTTTTTTTCTATATATCCCAAACATAAACCAGTATTTCTGTTAAGCAGCTAATCCTATACATTTAAAAAAATGTGACACTTGACTTATCTCGTATATGTAGTCCTTGCCTAAGGGGAATCAACATGCCCCAGTGGCAATAACATCAACTTTGGTTCCATTCCTAACTCTGGTGGACTCTGTCACTAGCTTGCAGAACAAGCTTATTGTAAACACATAACATTCATCTTAGTTTCCTCATTGTAGGACTTGAATAATAACTTTCATTTTATTTGTAAATATATAAGAACACTTTAGAAAAAGAGATGTAGCATGTCCAGAGAAGGGCAACAAAGCGGATGAGGGGTCTAGAGCACAAGCATCATAAGGAGCAGCTGAGGGAACTGGGCTTGTTTAGTCTGGAGAAAAGGAGGCTGAGGGGAGACCTTATCACTCTCTACCCCTACCTGAAAGGAGGCTGTAGCGAGGTGGGGGTTGGTCTCTTCTCACAAGTAACAAGTGATAGGAGAAGAGGAAATGGCCTCAAGTGGCGCCAGGGGAAGTTTAGGATGGATATTAGGAAAAAATTC
This sequence comes from Charadrius vociferus, assembly GCF_000708025.1. Classification (NCBI taxonomy): domain Eukaryota; kingdom Metazoa; phylum Chordata; class Aves; order Charadriiformes; family Charadriidae; genus Charadrius; species Charadrius vociferus. The sequence continues at coordinate 1,034,010 of NW_009649717.1, forward strand.
TTCACCAAAAGGTTATCAAACACTGGAACAGTGTTTGAACACCACTGCCTGGGGAAGTGGTTGGGTCACCATGCCTGGAGGTATTTAAAAGACAGGTAGACATGGTGCTTAGGGACATGGTTTAGTGGTGGTTTTGGCAGCGGTGGGTCAATGGTTGGACTCGATGATCTTAAGGGTCCCTTCCAACCTAGATGATTCTATGATTCTCTGTTATTATTTTTAATTGAATCAATTATGCCTGAATCCCAAGATATTTACTAAGTCTAGGCAACACCTTTCCCTGGATGAATGAGGCTGCCAGGCTAGACAGAACACATAAATCCACATGAACGGAACCATTAATTTAATCTACTTATTTTTATTTTTTTTTTCCTGTTCCTATAATGGTACACCTGGTACTGTTGTGCTTGAGAAATCTAGGCTTGGCCATTTAAAGTAACTACGTAGAGCACAATTGTTTATAAATAATACACAAGCATCTTTGCAGTATCCAAGACAAGAAACAGCCAACTCCCCTTATTCTGTTCCGGTCAGTTCCTTATCTCAGTGCATTCTTGGCACATGTGCAAGTAATCTGTCTTGTTTACAAGAGGGTACATCATCTGATTTTTTGGTGAAAACAGTTTTAATAGCGTTTCTTTCTGAAAATAACTCTGAAATTCTGACATCTCTATTAGATTCGTGTCCGTTTTATTGAACTGATGTTCTTCCAACAGCCTGTTATGTTTTCCCTCCTTTTGTTCATTTATTGCTAATAAAGCAGCCCCAGGAGTCACTTTAGCTGTGTCCCAAGTTATCTTCAGTTGCATCAACCGTATTATTTAGATCAGAGTAATACTTAATTACTTGTGCAGTTTTATTTTTATCAACATTTAAGTGATTCTTCTAAAGGCAATTGCTGTATCTTCAAAACTTTCTGTCAGTGTTTCTGTCTGCAGTCTTTGAGATACAATTGCTGATACTCAGTATACCTGGCTGTAGGAGGTAGCACTTATTCCCACTATCACTATTGCTTAAATGATTCCTCAGAGAAGAACTACAAGGAGCATACATCGCTTTTTTTCCCCTAGCAGGGGTTGCTTGCAGCAGTATCAGGTAAAGGGTGCCATTTGCTATCTTTAAAAATTGCTTACCCATTGCAGGTTTAATTGCAACAATCTTCTGGTAATTGAAACCTTCTCTTATAGCTAACCTAATCTGAATACAGACAGGTTAGCATAAACTGCTCAGACCAATGTGTCTGATATTAAAAAGCACAGATTAATTTTAGGAAAGCATCTAGCCTCAGTTTTCCTTTAAATGATGATATTTACCATTCACTCTTTAATAACTATTGCTTTCATAAGTCATATTTGCAGCCTAGAATCTCCCCTGTCCCCAGTTTACATTTTTCTAAAACTCTCTCAAATACACACACACAAAAAAGACATTCCCACCTCCATACTGTCAAGAAACCATCTGTTACTTACCCATTTCCCAGGATGATCAACACTAGCAAAGAAGGGAAATGGTTTTTAAAGCACATGCTTTTATCTTGTGAGTATCAGGTTTATCAGTAAATTTTCACCAGCATCCATCTGTCGTGAAATGCACTGTAATCCCCATTTATCAATGGACAACTGAAGTAGAAGAAAACAATTTATTCCATCTCATACTGAAGGGTTATGATAGAACTAGGGCAGAGCCTGAATTCCCTGATCTTGGTAGAAGCCTTTAACAACACATCACACAAAATTGCTAACTGAATATATATAAATTTGGCAATTGAATTAATCAGTTTCCTCCATCATTATACGAAGAGGAAAAGAACAATTTGTCTTATATTACACTTCTTGTTTTACATGTCATCAAAAGTCTCTCTTAAATTGCATATGTTTTGGGGTGTCTGATTGTATTGCGGATGATCTTGGAGAGGACAGGCAATTTCTGGAATACTTAGGGACTGGATTTTCAACTCAACAGCTTTAAGAGTGGTAGGTGCCAGTGTGTCTCTGCTTTACATAGCCCGTTTACAACTATCACTAAGGGTTTGTTGATCTATTAAAAGGATGGAGCTGGAGAAGTAGTGTTTGATGGCTGCTAAGCAATTTGTGTTGAATTATTTGTGGGTGAAAAAAGGCTTCTCTTGTCTAATGTTGCTAGTACCCTTCATTGGATTCTGGAGATTGTGACTAATTAAAATAAGACACAGGTAGTAATTTTTCAAAACAAATGGTAAGTCTATAAATAAAACATAACCTGACTGCAAAGTCATTATTTTAGGGAATTACTGTGTTGCCATATTCATTACAGCATATGATAATATCTACATGTTTTTAAATTCATCTTATTATTTCATTGGCATGTTTGTCCTCCCAGGCAAATTTTAAGACTTTGTAAGTACTATGGGTTTTGTCCTAAGTCTTCAAATTATAATCCAGGTTTTAATATTGACCATTAAACTGCTGATACATTGCCTATGGTAAATAAACCCAAACTTACTGGAAAATGAACACCAATTTATTTGTTGAAGGTATCTGGCAGATTAATGGGATATCACTATTATTATCTTAGTGGAGGGCAAAACATTTAATTCAATATTTTGTCAAGACTTTTGGGCTGAATTCCCCTGTGTTGCTATTGACAGGTGGATGAGCAGTGTAACACACCTATGATGAGAACCAACCTATCATCTTTTAGTGGTCTAGACTTTACGCTGTGTAATTTTTATATCGTACAAGATGTTCCGATTCTTAGACAGGGTCGCTTGCAGTAGACCTTTTGCCTGCTTCTTAGAAATATGCAAAGAGCTCTCACAGAAAGCATTTCTGGTGTCTGGGTTTAGCTCTTCTGTGTTTTCCTGACTGTTCTTACTGTGAGGTCTGTTTTTGAGGGTAGTTGAGAAAAGCCACTGATAACAGCAGATTCTTTCATCATGTTGGTCTTTCTATCCTCGGACAAGGCTGAGAGTCAACAACTGAATATGCAGCGGCTCTAAATCTTATGAAATGATTAGCCACAGGCTATCATAATTCATAAAATCCTGAAGATTGAGAAGTGTTCTACCTAGTTTGAGTGCCTTTCCAGAATTAATTCAAGATACTATTTGAGTTAGCCTAACTGAAATAGAACAGCCACTTTGCAAATTAAAAAAACACCTTAATATGCGTGTCACTTTTTAATGTTTGTATGCCTATACCTACTGAAAGCTTAAATTTGAACATCACAAAGGATCAGAATATATAAACGTAACCTTTATAAAAAAAGTTAATAAAAATGTAGAAAAAAGTGAACTGTAACTCCTGTATTCCCTAGTGCTTTCTGCTCAATCTAAATACTTTTTTCCCTCATGTCTTTGTAAAGCCAGGAGGTGATTAAAAAGCTGCAGCAAGTTTCGTTTCTTTCCCACTAAAATGGAGAAGTTAGCAACAGGTAACTACAGTCAAATGACTGTAGTTTTCCTTAGCATGCACTTTACAGATGGAAAGAAAAGGCAGTAAGTAACTTTAAAAAGCCACATGTAATACTGTACAGCTTTGGTACTTTAACTGTTTGCTTTTTCTATGTGACTTATGAAGTATTTAAAAGATTTTACTGGTGTTCATTGCCACAAGACTAAGCACACTGAGAATTTCTATGCAGAATCAACACTTAATGTTTAGTTGTTACACAGCAACAGAGTCACGGTAACACCTCTGGCTTCTACATCCAAAAGCCGTAATACCAAACAAGTGTTAATTAAACCGAGGGTATTTTTGTCTCCCTTGCACTGGAGTAAAGCAAGCACTTCCATGAATTATTGTGTGAGAATTCTCCTGTGTTTTCTTCATACACGTGGGGTAATTTGGGGAAAGCAAGGGAAGGCAACTGGAACTTCGATTCAGCTAATCTGCAGCCGTGCTATTGAATTAGCAACCGATGTGTTCACTGAAATTCTGGCAAACATCTTTCTGATGGCTATTTGGAGTGAGAAGGTCCTCTGACTGCCTTCCCCCCCCCCCCCCCCCCCCATCCCCAAAGAAATGTATGTCAGAAACTTATGTCGGGACAATATTTAAGAAATGGAGTGAAACTTTTTAATGAAAGCACACAAAATGGACTTATGATTTGAAGATCATTCTGCCTAGGCTATTTGTCACCCTCACATCAATTTTCATCTGATGAAACCTTGGGGAAGGCAAAGAGATACAAACTCAGCACAATGAGAGCTCTGATAGTCCTGTAGTCGTTCAGTGCAATGCCCCATGAGGCTGTTGTGACCTGAGATCAGAAGTGTCATTTAAAATCATCAGGCACAGGTATGTGAGTGTCACTAGGCCAGATCCATTTCAGGAATCATTTTACTGCAGTCAGTGAACAAGCAAAGAAGGTGAATGTTGATAGTTAATTGTAGTTTACACTTCAAGGCAATTAACACCTTTTCATGTGAATGAGTAACATTTTTAATGTGAAGAGGTTACTGTGTAATCCCATTTTTATTTCATACTTATTGCCATATGCTGTATATTTTGTTCTTTTAAATAGTGTTAATAATCTGTGAATGCATTATATACAATGGCGCATCTCCCTTTTGATTTATAAAATATGCTTATGAGACTAAAAGCATGTACGGTATTAAAATACATTAGACTAATAGAGCCACTGTCAATTAAAAGACTCCTCCAAAAATGCAGTTTATGGTCTCAACAAAGTCTCTTCAAAAAAATCAGCCCTTGAAGCTTCTGGGGGAACAATTTGGGGCTTTTTTAGTCAGCAGGGAGCTGAACTCTGAGCTCTCACTGCTCAGCACAATTCATAGCTGCCTAATCAAGAATTTCATCTCATCTGGAGCGTCAAAGTAGAATACAAATAGAGAAGTGACCTTTAATCAGTAACTCAAGCCATAAAACTCGTGTTTGGAAACAATCTGGAAGCAACTGCAAGCTTTCCTGTGAGCAATCCCACCACAGCAAGCAAGCAAGTGCATCCTCTACTACACGAAGAGACATCAGATTTAGCTCGGCTTGAATGCATCACAGGGTGGAGATGAATCTCCGAAAGGAAAATTTCTGTTTTTCTTTGCCAAATAAATGTATGAAGAAACCACTTTTGGCTCCTGATATTATTATTTGTCCATCAAAAATAGCCAAAAAACCTAGTTTGCACACATTTCCAGCAAAAACATGTCTTTTCCAACCGGTGTATTTTACCAGAAGCCATTTCCTCATAATAAAAAGCAAAAACTCTAGTAACCACTAGATTGTTTGCTGTGTCTCTGAAACACATTTAGCAGCAATAGTTTCGACATGGGTTTTATTATTATTTAAATAAAAGATTCATTTTTTTAAAAAAAAAATGTTTGATGAAGAACAAAGCAAATTTTTTAAATGAAAGATTGACAACGATCCCATTCAACTAATGCAACACAAACTACTTCGAAATTCTAATAATAAGAGAAAAATTTCTATTCATTTTTCAGACACAGTTCTCACAAACGAGATATACACAAAGTATTCCTTTGTAGCTATTGCCTAAAGATACCCCTGGCTCCAAAAAATCTCTCTATACTGGACCAAAATATGCATGCAGTGTCTGGTAGCTTTATTATACTTAAAAAGAAAGAAAACTACTAAGAAGGATGTGCAGTGTAGTATGACTAGGAGAAAAGAGATTTTTAGATTTTTCCGCGTTTTCTCTGTGAGGCTGTGTTGGCGGTGTTCATATTAATTTAATTTTGTGACTATGTTTCCTCAGTAAATATTCAGCCTGCTATAACAGATGATTTGGGATTGCGTTGGCAGGAGAAGCTTCAGCTTTCATTTTTACATTCTGCTGTTGGTCATTTCAGGCAGCACTCAAGGAATGTGCATATTAAAAGAAAAGGCACTTCAAGCACATAGCTGCTCTTGCTTCTCGCTGCTGTATGAGGGACGCCTTCATTTACATCACTGGAATGTAGAACTAGTTTCAGAAGACTAAGATGAGGCCCATGAGGCCCGAGTCCTCACAGGCTTACAGCCGCATCTAGTTATTCATCAATGCCAACGGGCTCTGTGTGCACAGAGAGGACACGCTTCCACTGTACCGACCTGGGTAAAAGACATCGGAACAGGAAGACTTATATCCTGCCAGTAAGGCTACAATAAATAAAAAGAGCTCATCGGTAATACACATCTCCATTTGGACATTTCTAAATGGGTACTATGTTCATCAAGCATCTTTTGAGTAGCGGACACTTTTGTTGAAAGAAAGGAAGCCTGTACGCTGTATGAGCGACTGCTGATTGCCATACTGCTGTAGGTAAACAAATCCTGATTTGCCATACTGCTGTAGGTAAACAAATCCTGTCTACAGGTGTCAGAAATGCTTGCTGAACGCAAGTACTGTCCACAAGATCCAGAGTCACAAAACTATATTTCAGAAAGAATACACAGCCTGAGCAGAAGTTAATGTCAACGTTTGTGGGAATTAGAAGATAGGATATTTGCCCAAGAGAAAATTCTGGCATTTACGAATTTTTGTCTTGACCAGAACAAGAATGCAGCATTTCTAAATTTGCTACTAAATTCCCCCAAACCTTGGGAGACAAGATTTTGAACAACTGAACATAATATAACAATACAGACACAACCTATAAAAATAAGATATGGTAATGCAAATAATTATCTTTTTTTTTTTTTAAAAAAAGATTATCAACAATTTGAAGGTAATTACTGGAACTGTGAATGTATTGATGTCCAGAAGGGCTGTGCAAGGTAGTTCTGAGAAAAGGAAATTAGAGGTATATCTGGGTAACTCTCAAAATAAAGCCTCATGACCTACAGCTGTTCTCCGTCCACTGGAAGTAGTAACAAAGTAGAACTCATCTTTTCCTTATGACATTTCTTTTAATGTCAGTTAAATGGAGGAGACTCCAAAGTTTCTCAGTTGAGCTTCTTCTGCTAAAACACACACATGCACCTCATAAAAATCAATGTTAAAATGTGAGGAACCAATCATAAAAGACCCCTACGAAAAACCACGGATGCCCAGTTCCCCATTTGATTGCGTGGTAAACTGCTGGTTTCTCAGGAGGAATCATCAATATAGTCACAAGAGACCAAATGACAGCTTTGTGACTGGCTATTTATCTCTATCTCACTTATGTCAGGAAAATTTGTACTAAAAGCATAACAAATGATTCTTGAATTTGTAATATCTAATTCATGTGATATAACTAACTGCTCAGTGATATATTAATGTCAATCTCAGTTAAACTGGTTTTGTTTCAGTTGCTACCAGAAATGAATGCCACCCTTATAAACTGTATTCATTTTGAATGCATTGAGTATAATGCAATACAATGTTACCTTCCAAAACCAATTTATGATGATTTTAGTATATATACGTGTCAGTATGTTAACCTGTACCAGCCCTTTAGCCAGTGAGGAATTAAACCACTAAGATTAAAAAAAACCCCAGATTTTAAAAGCTTGCTCTTCAGCTATGTCAGTGTAAAAACAGAGGATGAAGCTGTGAACCTTTTTTTAAGTGGGGGCAGTTGCTAATACAACACAGTAAAATAGAGAACACTGCACTTTGAGAAAGAAAGGAGAGAAGAAATGGTCAAAGCAAATTTTCTTGAAGAATAAGCAAGAAAAAGCCTGAAACGACCATATTCTTGCTGGCCCTCTTAAGTCATTCTGGTTCATATGTGTTTATAGACTTCTGTCATAAAATGAATAAAGAACACGTACGTGGAAGAGTAAAATTACTTTCTGAGGGAAGGGAGTGGGAAATGTATCCTGTGCAGGGGGTGCAGGGGAAATGTATGTAGGCAAGGAATGAGGAACACCTGCGGAGAAGAAAGTGGGAGCCATGAAGAAGAGCTCAAAGGCTTAAAAAGAGACTGTAAGACATGTAGCATGAAAGAAGGGGAAAAGAAATCTTAGGGGGGGACAGGACAGGCCAAAGACTGGGAATGAAGGATATGGTTGAGAAGAAGGAGAAATGCAGCATAGCCAAAGGCTATTTTGGTCATATGAAAAAGAGAATGAAAATAGGTGGCAAATAGGATGAACAAAACTTTTAAAAAATATTAACATTCAAAGGATCCCATGATAGTTTTTTAATCAAGTTTCTCATATAGAGCCTGGCTCTGACTGCAAGTGTAAACTGCGGGCTGTCTGCAGGATGCCCTGTTGCGTGTAATTGTCCCACCACACAGAGGTTCTCTTAAACAGCCTTTGTGTGTTCTGGTTCAGAATTACAGTTTCTAAATAAAATAATTCCCAGTCTTGAGGTTGCTAAATTACAGGTGTAAATGAAGCAAAAGATTATGTCTTTTATGAGATTTAGAAGCTGCAGGCCAATCTCTATAATTTGGATTTGCTCTAAAACTGTTAAGAAGCAGGGTTAATTCTGAAAACAGGACTTAGACATCTTCAAGCTTTTAAGCAAATTGAAATAATAATACTGAGTTATATGCAATTTTTTCATGCATGCCTTGGGCAGATGTTACTTCTGAGCCTTATTTAATGCTTCAAATGCATGCATGACATTTCAGAACTGACCATTTAGCTGAAAGAACAAGTTAAACACACATATCCAAGACAGTGTGGCATAGTGACTGGTTTAGGACTGAATAAACCAAGGATTATTAAGCACTGCCAAGATTTTCTGGAGAGTATAAAGAAAATGTCAGCTCTTCTTTCACCTTAAAATCATCTTCATCCCTTCCACAAAACAAGAGGGATTTCCCAAGTAATTGTGTTACAGTTTTCTAGGACATATGGGGGTTGCTGATATATAGTAAGCTCACTATAGCTTGTAGGACAAAAGAAACTGGCCACCTCTGAAGAAGGTTGGTCCCTGTTTCACTATATGAAGGAAGATAAATTGGTTGCATGTAGGACACCGAGATATAAATAAATCAAATTTTAGAATCTTTGTCTTAACTTGAATATGCCCAAAAGCAACACCCAAATTCTTGTCATGGTGATTTCACGAATGATGCTGACATTTCCTAAATGCTCTCTGCGTCCTGCAGCCTTAGTTTCCCTGCAGTTACCATCTCTACTGTCTTAGGAAAAAATCTCTAAGGCTTCTTTGCGTTAACAAATTTGCATGGTTGCTGGTCCAATATGTTACCCGCTAAATGTGTACATTTCCTCAGTATCTTCATTCATGAATGATTCCTTGCTGAACGGGGCTTCAGAGGCTGTTGGTCACAGCGTGCAAATGTTTACAATCAGTGAGGGAATACAAATATAAAGAATTGAACCGATTTATTAAGTGAAATTTAAGTGACTTCTAGAATCAGATCAAGCACATTTTCCTGTATGAACATGATGCAGCAATAAGCATATCCCCTGCCCCGCCAACTGCAGAGAAGCTAATTTTGTTTGCCACTTTATATTACAGATCAGGGAGCATGTAGTGACTAAATGACTTCCATAGTTTGTGCTATATATATTTATCTTGTGAAGGTTTACAGAGAGTAAGAGTCAAGCAGTTATGTGGCTGCTCCAGCAGAAGTGTCAGGGTAAGCAAAGGAAACCTTCACTTTCCCCCAGTCAAACCTACATTTTTGCAGACGTGTCCCCTCAGACCATGGGTTTGCCACCAAACTTTGCACGCCAGTCTTGGACGTTTCCATTCTCAGTTCACATTCATGCAGCAGAATTATTTAGACAAGCTCCGATTTCCCCAATTTGGAATGGGAGGGAAAAGTATATGGTGCTGCCAGGCAGAAGATTATATCTTCGTTTTGGTGGAGGTTTCAGGCTCTTTAGAGAGCCTGTGGTTGTGGCTGTCACTCTCTGCCACACTCAGAGGCTTTTTTTATTGTCCCTGTCAGTTAGCAGCCCAAGGTTACTGCCAGCTCTCTGTCAGTGCTTTGATTTTTGTCAGCTATGGCCAGGTCCTTTTAGTTATCTGCTATCTTTTCAGCTTTGTTCAGCCTGAGCTCTACTTGTCTACTAATTAGCTCTTTGGAGATTTCCCTTTTAAAACTCACTATCACAGAGGACAGGAACCGTTCAAAAGTTTTGTGCTTCATAGAAATTCCATATTCATCCACATCCCATACAGCCATCTTTTTAAAATTAAAAGTGGCAGGTCAGGCCAATTTAAGGTATATAAGCAGCACAGCCTGTAAAAAGATACCTTTAGGTTCTTGATCAGGTATGTAGATGAATGACAGGAAAAGAAAAAAGGTTTCCACTGAAAGGACCAAGGTGTACAAATAAAAAAGAAACTATCATTCTGTGTAACATATTCTCATTTTCTTTATCTTCTGGTGTGCAAATATTGTGCTAGCTGAATATAAAAGTAGCACAACTTTAGGGTACAAAAAAAAAACCACACTGTAACAACATCAAGAGTGGTCTTACATCAAGGAGGGCCCTGAGGATGTCTTTGTTGTCAACTTCAGAAGAAAAGAGAGGAACAGAAGAGGAAACTGGCAGAAGGAATAGATGCCAAAGAGAACTCAAAGGATTAGGTCCGGGTGAGGTGATCGGTATTCGAAAACAGTCTGCCTTCTGGCTCTGATCTAAGGGAATAGGCTGGCAGCAAAGCCAGAGGGCATAACAGCACAAACACACCTTCAGCACACTGCTGGAGGCTTGCCTCAGTGCCTTAAAAAATGTGGTAGCAATTAGAAATAAAGCTATATAGGAGCAATAGGCGAAAGTGCTCTATTTATGAATAAAAGTCCTCTTTTTACATAATACTCAGTCTGCTTGTATCTTTTTTTTTCCCTTCTTTTTTGCCGCTTAGTACGTTTTTCTTGTGGTATCTCATCGATGCTGTAAGTTGCGCCTACATTGCACTTACATAGTGTTAATGCCTGGAAGATGAAAGTAAAAACCTTTGAATATATTAATGCTATAACACAGATGTCTTACTTTTTATACTCTTTTTTTAGAAATATGGTGTGGTTAATAATGATGCAGATTGTGCTGGATGGATGAGCAGATGAAACAGGGGAATACAGATTAAATAAAAATTTCTTCAAAGCTTACGTTTGCTTCATAATTTAACTTCTGTACTTGTCATGATAGTAGTAGCTAGGTGCAACCATGCATAATCACATTGTTCTAAAATATCCTGGTGAAACAGAACAAACCTAATCTAAACAGCACTGCCACACTTGTTCAGATAACTGGGAAAAAAAAGTAATTAGGAAATGTCAGCTCGGCTCTGTGGTTGATGATAATTAGAATTACAATAAAAAGTACACAAACAGTTTTACAGTTGAGAACCAAACATTTCTTACTGAAGGCAAGGCTGCAAAGAGACCATGGAATAATCTGTCCAGACCTCCTTTTTTGATGCATCTCATGCAATTTGTGCCTGGTTTCTTGTTTTTCTGCTGTCAGATTTGTCTTAATCATTGCACACCAGAAAGAAATACAGATTTGGCAGCTTTTGCTTCGCTAATGGGAAAGGTCCTTTCTCAGGTCGTTGCTAACCTTGGTGATGTTTGGCCGACATGCGGTAACTCTGCCTCCTCAGAGCACTTGCACTTATATCTGAGAGCTGTTCTCGTTCTTCAGAGCTCAGGTTTTCAATGACCCAGGCATTACAAGGAGCTACTGGCATTTAGGATCCTATTCTTTGAACTTGCCACGTACATGAGCTCCTTTGCTCCTGATGTCTGGACAGACTGGCAGAATGACAAACATTTAGTTGTTTCTTGTTGTTTACATCTTTGGTTGTTTTCAGCCTCTCTTAAAAGTACCTCATAACTAGTCTGATTGATAGATTTGGAGACTTTACACGTTTTTTCTATTTTTTGCAGGTTCAAAATTTCAGACGTATTCTATTACAATATTATAATACTGCTGTTCTCAAGGTTGGATACATGCCATAATCTTTTCCTTGTTGGATTACTCTAAACTAGGGCATAAAAATAGCAGAGATATTTTAGCTGCATGCAATGAAAGCATTTTGAAGACACTCTTACTGGTTTTAAGAAAAGTTACAGCTCGTCATGCTCATTTTCACATTGGTTCGCAACCTTCAGATTGCAAAATTGAACTGTCCAAATTTTCCATTTGAAAAGCCAATTTTCACGTTGACTTTCATAATTTGCATTCCACTGATAACAGCACGTTTGATATGAAGGCTACCTGTTGTCCTTTTAGGAAAAGCAATGGCCCAGACACTTTCTCATTTGTATCACATTATATGTTTGTCCCTACTTTCTGAATCTAGCATTTGTACATTAAACAGTTGGTCACTTGCTTCTGGAGTTACATGAAGCAGTTATGTCTGCGTTGCATCTTTGGTCGACTGACACCTTAAATGATTGGAAGCAATTTAGTTCAGAAAACTTACTGATATTAATACTCTTAGTCTCTCCTTCCTCGCTAGGCAGTTGACATACTTCAGGCATGGGCAGCTGTAACGTTGCTTTAGCCTTTCCAGGTTCAAGGTACACTCGTAACAGACAGCGTGACCCCTGTATAACACTGTTGACAGTCCTTGCTTCTCTTGTTTTTCCCTTATTTTAGTTATGCTTCCCTAGCTTGCTCTTCAAAGTAAAAGGATGTTGGAGACATGATCTACCTTGACTTTGTGCTAACTTCAAATTACTATACCTGAGCACACTGATCACCTGGATATTTATCTCAAGGAGTCCTCTTAGCATTTTTGGCTGGCAGCATTAATATTCTTTTACAGCAAATCTAATCCATATTGTCTCTCTCAGCCACCCATTTCTACTCTAGTGTGGAGATTAGGGTAGGTAATTGCTTGCTTAATACAAAATTGACTGGTTGTGAGACAGTCTGTGCTTTTGCCAGACAACTCGGATATTATTTCCTCAATTGCAGGCATCTGTTATTGAGCTCATCTCAGTACCATCTTGTATAAATGAATTGCTCTATGCAAATACATTTTGTCAGTTTTTTCACCAGCTGTCATGCTGCTTACCCAACTCAAGGGCTGTGTCTCTTCACTGAGTTTTTCCACTTGCTTATACTGAAAGCATTTAATGCATTAGTTGAATCATTTCATCTACTTCTCGTACTACACGTCTGACAGACATTACAGTCCTTGAAGTAGCTCTCAGTAATCTTTTAATAGCTTTGTTCCAAGGTGCATATTTTGCTTTGACTGATTTTATTTCTTCTTCTCTGTTTATTTCATGGATTGTTTGTCCTATTATAATAACTGAGGCAACGCATACCCTCCAGTTGAGCAGTGATTCACCTGGTCAAAGACAGGGTGAGGATTCGTACAATATTACAGTACAATTACCAGTGCATTTGCAGCATGCTTGGGAATTTTCTGAGAAATGCCGCATTTGGCTGGGCACTGGTGGATCGTCTGTACTGGACAGTAACAGAAAGAAGAGAGGGCCCCAAGAGAAATAGTCACTAGAAGCACATTACTGTCACCATCAAAACAATCAGTTCATGCTGAAACCTGCTCCTAGGAAAGGGAGAACACCAACGGTGAGGGAAGTTCTGGAGAGATCTCTGGCCTTAATGACTTACAAAGGTGTGGCTATAGGAAGAACTACAGGCTTATACCTCCCAGTCAAGGTTCATGAATTCTGTGAGTTCAGCAGAAGCATTTGTTGAAATAAAATGCCTCTCACATTCTTGGCCATAAAGAAAAAAATCCAGAATATTATCTAAGTTAAATAAAATCACTGATGCCTGCCTAAGTTTGCAGAGAACTGTGTTAATATTTATGTGAGAGAAAAACTGATTTATTAATCTCATTACTGTTTTAAATGGCAAGCAAATGCCATCACAGTAGGAGGAGAACAGAAATAGCCCTCAGGAGGAGGAGAGACCAAAACTACTACTCCTGTTACTCTGAAAGAACAAGGTGGAGGAGGAGAGACTAAAACTACTACTCCTGTTGCTCTGAAAGAACAAGGAATCTTTTCGAGGAGAGGAGGTCTCTGGTTATTGCTCCAAAAGCTCACCTTCACCCCAAGTGTGTGCCTATTGAGGGCCACAGGGTCGGGCAGGGAAGAAAGCCACGTCACAGAGCTGGAACTGGGGCCCTTCCTACGTCACAAGACAGGGATGGCTCCATCATTCCTTACGCCATCCTTGTTACTGTGAAGGCGATAGCACCAGAGCCCATTTACCACCCCAATGGGTTTATCTAGCAGAAGGGCAGGTGGATGTTGTTGCAATCGCTTACTTGAGTGAAACGGCAACATTTTTTTATGGGCATGAAACCCACATTTGAAAACAAAGGTTAATTAAAAATATGAAACAAAACACATCCCTATTAACATGTTTCTTTTCCTCTGCAGGCAAACATCTATTTTTCTGCAGAAAGCAGTAAGAAAAACAACAAAGGTCCCATAGGCAAAATTTCATGTTGTTGTTCTACCTGCCATATTTGAAGTGCAATACGGGCCATTTACTGGGGATGGGAATAGCTCTCTAGGGGAAGGAGAGGCAGACAGGATCATGTTAACACTCAACTCGCTTTCTTCCCAAGAACTTAATTAAAGGGAACAAACAGTATTTCTTCAGGGCTTTAACAAATACTGAAATCCCTAAAATCCATTTTTGAGGGATGTAACTATTAACATCTTTACTCTACGGAGAGGCAAAACCAAGGCAGGATTTTTGACTAAACACTTGTTAGCGGTCTTCATTTTAGGTCCCTTGCATTTTGGATGTCCAGGTCTATATTTCTTCCCGCTATCCCCCTCCTTCACCTAAAATATGCTGGGCTCCCACAACTAACAACAGCTAAGAAGAGTTGTGCCAATGCTCAGCGTCACAGAAAAATAAACTCAAATGATTTCAGGTAGAAGGCCAAGTGTTAAAAGTTTCAGTGCAAGAAACTGGACTCTCAGCATCTTACCCGGGTCTTTGAGTTTTGATTTCCTCTAGCTCAGCACTCCTGCACCAGAAATTCACAATGCTGCCACCTTGTATCTACGTGAGTGCAAAAAATCTTTTATAGAAAAGGCCAAAGGGCAAACAGCCACTGCATAAATACTTTGAAAGTCAGTCTCTGAAGTGATGAATGGTTATGGGGACATCTACAGTCTTTCAAATAGACAACAGCCTACTTCGCTCATTCTCTGAACTTACCAAGCATGGATCACTCCAAACTGAAATCCTGCAGCCATGGCTAGTGCTTTGAGGAACCCAGGGACAACAGATCATGCAGTCAGGATCAGCATACAGTAATGTTATTATTTGGCCTCAGCCTCTTTTCATCCCATTGCAGACTTCATAGAGGTATCCTAAACAACAACTGTTGCATTACTTTCTCAGAAATAAAGAAATATAATGTTACAGAAGTCTCATCTTCCTCCTCTTATGGTTGGTTTCACACATTTTTGCTCTATACCAAATCATTTTTATGTCTCCTTTTTTTCCTCTCTAAAAATTAGTATTTTATTTTTTCAAAGAGTGAAGCTGCTCTGCAAGGTGAAGAGTGCTGTGGGAGAGAAGGCAAAGCAGGAATTTAGGAAGCTTGGGAGTTTTCTACGTCACCATTTTTTTCCTGGCTGTGAGCGCAGCAAAATAATTAAGATCCTTGTAATTAATAAAATATGAAATCTGCATAACTACTGACTCTGTGTATGCAATGATACATTAAAAATGGTGATTCACCTGGTTTGTACTGCAAAGATGAAATGACATGCTGTTTTTGAACAGTTAAAAGAATTTCCTTGGTAAATACAATATATATATACTTGACTGTTTTTTTTATTTCCTAAGTCATCCAAACCTTGCTCACATGGCACTACATAGCAAGTAATATTTTCATGATTTTGTCTTTGCTGATTTGGCAAATAAGGAAGGGAGTGTCTCCGTATTTTTGAAGTAGCAGAAAAAAATTAAAAGCTTAACAGTGGCCTTGAGCAGCCCCTGTGTCAGACTAAATGATGTGATGTAACTTGAAGCTGAGGTGCCCACGTTTGTTTCCTTATAGACCTGCTTTAAAAGTCATTTGTGCTGTAATGTTGACAGAAAGCCCAAAAGATAACTGAGGTTAGTGGAGACTTGGGATTACATTGACAGTTGTCTACATCTGCACATGGGCAGGCCACAGATTTTGTTGTCCCATGTACCATCAGCAAGTTTGTTGATGATACCAAACTGGGAGGTGCTGTTGACTCTTGAGGGACAAAAGACCTTGCACAGGGATTGGGACAGATTGGAGAATTGGGATGAAATTTAATGAGTCAAAATGCCAGATTCTGCACCTGGAACAGAGTAATGTGAGGCACAAGTATTAATTGGGAGAGGAGTGGCTGGAGAGCAGCCCTGCAGAAATGGCTCTGAGGGTGCTGGTCGACAACAGGCTCAATATGTGCCCTGGCAGCCAAAAGGGCAAACCACACCCTGGGGTGCATCAAACATAGCATAATGCCGATCAGAAGTGGTGATTATCCCGCTGTATTCAGTGTTGGTGCTGCCTCACCTTGAGTACCGTGTGCAGTTCTGGGCCCCACAATTTATGAAGGATGTGAAGGTCCTTGCATGTGTCCAGAGGAGGGCAACAAAAGCTGGAAGAAATGTCCTATGAGGAGCGGCTAAGGACTTTAGGTTTGCCTAGTTTGTAGAAAAGGAGGCTGAGGGGCAACCTCATCGCTCTCTACAGCTTTCTAAGGAGGGGAAACGGAGAGGGAGGTGCTGATCTCTTCTCCCTGTGATCCAGTGATCGGACACATGGGAATGGTTCAAAGCTGCACCAGGGGAGGTGCAGCAGACTTGATATCAGGAAGCATTTTTTTACAGAGAGGGTGGTCAAACACTGGAACAGGCTTCTTAGAGAGGTGGTTGATGCCTCAAGTCTGTCAGTGTTTAAGAGGCATTTGGACAATGCCCTTAATAACGTGCTTTAACTTTTGGTCAGTCCTGAATTGGTCAGGCAGTTAGACTAGATGATCATTGTAGGTTCCTTCCAACTGAAATAGTCTAGTCTATTCAATCTTTGTCATCTTGGTCTCTTCTCCTTTCTGTGTTTTGTATCTTGTCTCACAGATCCCAGTAAAGTTGAGGAGAAGCCCAACTCTTCCAAGAGGGCCCAGTGATTTCATAAGGATTTCACTTGAGCAGAAGAGTCCACCTCTGAAAGTGTAATATATAACATCAACCTCCTGAATGCTGGTGCTCTCTCTCTTTCACTCCAGCAACTCAGAAACCATTAAAATAAATGCAACTATTTTGTCATGAAACTCCTGCACCTAGGATATTTGTAATGGAATTGAGATTAGAAGTTTTAGCGCCAGTTGTAGTTTTCTGTTTTAAATCTTTTAGCAATGCTTGTGTCTTATGGAAGATCTGGCAGATCCCTAACAAATACTACCCCATTTTGTAACAACTGAATTGTAGTTTAACTTTTGTCCTGACGGGATAAAAATCCTGGTGATACCTGGCAAAGTCAGGGAGGATAACGTAGATGGCTATAGACGGTTATATAGAAGGGTTTGAATTTCAGAGAAATGAGGAGAGGAAAACAAGCAAACAGGAGATAATCCCAAGCTAAATACAAATAATTAATGGAAGTTGCTAGGAGAGAAAAGAAAGGAGAAAGTGAACAAGTGAACCATAAGAACATCCATCTGATTTAATTTAGGCATGTTATACCCATGTTATACTACTGCTCTAAAAAAAAAGAATGAGCTTGTTCTTAGTCCTGCAGGACTGATGCATTTGCCTCTCAGCTTGCTGTAGGTGAGCAGAAGGGCTGCGGGTGGTCAGGACTGTTGGCAGTGCATGATGGTGTTCCTCCTCCAACCTCTGCCTGTGCAGTGTGAAGAAAAACCCTGAGCCTGACATGTACCATTTGGATGACATTTTACACCCTGACACACAGGCGGTCACAAAAAAAAACATTTACACCATTCTGAAAGTTATTCTTATTCCAGGAAGGACAAACTAATTGCCAGTGGTGTTCTACATGGCAGTAGACAGGACAGAGTAATACGCTCTTTTAATATTTCTAGGTAAAATGTGGCAAGCCCTCATGATACAGAGCACAATGAGTTGTTACAACAGCCTGCAGAACAGAACAGAATGGGAATCTCCGAAATGCAGGACTGAAATGTATTGCTTTACAACTAGAGGTATCATTTTAGATGAGCAAAATAAAATGCTAATCACTAGAGTCATCACTCTGCAAACTCCCATTTGAGCAGGCAATCCATCAGCTACCTTCTGGCAATCACCAAATATTGTAAGGCCAGTAAGACTTGGGGTCACCACAATAATTATATAGCCATGCATTATCTTCTGCTTACATGCAGAAATCAACTTGACACAACAACTTGTTGTTATTAGAAATATAGTGAATATGAACCATCTCCAGAACAAAGTCAAAGCAAGACATTTTTTGTTCTTGGGCAGGTGGGGTGTCCACACATTTCCCCTCTTGCCTCATCCCTGAGCCAATCTGCATTACAGCCTTCTGCCAGCACAGGTGTGTCAGGGAACAGCGTGGTGAGGTGCAAACTTTGACTAAAGCAGGTGATGTTTTGGCAGCAGAGGTCATTTGTGTAGCCACAATCTATTCTAACAAAAATCCGCTTTTACCTGCCCAGAATACAGTATTAAAACAAAGGGGTGATTTTTGGTTGGGTATGTTTTTTCATTGTTTTCTAGAAATTGAATCCTTACTTAGAATACTTTCAATGTAGGCTTGATTTTTTTCTAGCATAGAAGCAGCATGGAAGAGAGCATGAGGAAACAGCTCCTTTTTTTTTGGTGTGCATTCCTTCTGTACAAAGCACCTCTTGTGCTATTCTGAACTGCCTTGAAGGAGGCACTTCCCACTGCCCAAACCTAATTGCCAAGTTGAGGTGCTTTCAGCCTGGAGAGTGGGCAAGCACCTGAGTTAGGCACCCCTCTGATGAACGGACCATTTTCTCTGTAGTCATTTCAAGCACTTCTGTATTTCATAATCTCTTTCACCTGGCTGTTGTCACATGCTAGTGAGCATGATATATGCATTAGTGCATTCTCGGAGAAGAGAAGGAACACATCTACATTGACAGACACTAGATACCACAGTCCAACATCGTGTGGTGGTTCCCTTTCCAAATCCCAGAACACATACACAGGTGCAGTGTGCAAAGCCACATTGTCAGGATCACATTATGACTTATTCCCAGCTTTGTGAATGACTGCAAGTTTTTAAATGGCACTAGAAATACTCAGTTTCCTACTGTGTTTGTGATTTAACCTACCTACCTCCTGCTCCCACACCAATAGACAAATGGGATGCAATACACTCAGCCTAATGCTAATTCAGAATTAAACACAGTCCATCCTATTGCTCTGCCAGAGAACTTTTACATGCATTTTATAAGAGGAAGAGAACATACCTTTTCTGGCAATTAGAAAATCGTGCAGGGATTTACATGTATGGTCACGTCATATAATGAACCCCTTCAGGAGTAGGAAAGTGGGGCATAATCAAACTATGCGTAGTTTTATCAATGTTCAAGGAATATACAAACTAATAATCAACATGACATTTGATTTTTCTTGTACCAATTCTCAGTAGGTCCTTAATCCTCACCCTACTCAGGAAGAAAGGGATTTTGGCAAGAGGAAAGAGACAAATTGTTTTTCAAATTAATAAAAAAGAGAACTGAAATACTTCCAAATGAATCTAGAAAATGGATCACCTTACATGGATTCTATCTGCATGTCCTTCTGGTGACACAGGTGTATCGTCCTGGGCATAACAGCAACATGCTCAAGAAAGTAGAGCTCTCATGACTCAAATTCATAGAATACAGAGATTTCATATCTTCCATATTCAGTTCTGGTGGATTACAACTTTAAAAGCATTTTTGTCTCTCAAACAATGTAGTGGAACATGAGAAGGGTGAAAAGTATAATTAATACCAAGTAGGATATGTAAAAACGCAACTTCCCCGTGCCAGAGCAGCAGTGAGTTTCTACCTGGTCCCTTTTGGGCTAAGCTGTTTGATCAGCTTCCCTCAGTCTCTGTGGATGTCCTTATACTAGCCTAATTGAAGGACCCCTGTTCTCTTTTTATTTTTGCTCTATGAAAAATGCATTGGAGATGTCTTATAATGAACTTTGATATGGTGAAATGATAATAATGTCCTAATTATATATAAAAATGTAATTACACTTGCTACTATTATAGAAAAACTCCCTTTATAATGAAGTGTTATGTTAGAAAAGAAGATTTCATTATAGGCGGATTCCTTTACTTGTTAATTTGGCCTGTGATTCATCGCTTTAATATTAAAAAAAATTTCTCTCTAAGTTACTTTTGATGTTTCTCATTTATGGTTCATTTCTCTGCTCTGGCACCTTAAGATGCCAAAAATTACAAACTTATTTAAGATATACTTAAAAATGCACTAGTTCTTTAAAAGGAAGATGGGAAAAAAAGGAGTAAGAGTCCTTTTTCTGGTAAAAATACTTTCTAATTGAACATGGAACCAGGTTAAATACCGTGGCTGTGTTCTCGCTGACCAATTGCCTTTGCTGTTCAAACTTTTTTCCTCAACATATTATTAAAGAAAGGTAGTATCAAATACCTAAAATTGCTAATGAAAGGAAGGATAGCATTAAAATACGCCATTTGGAAAGAACAGTTCAATGAAAGAAGCATCCAGACACTTCTGAAAGTTGTAATAAAGTGACAGTCCTGAGCAAAATCTGAACAAAACAAAACAAAAAAAGGAGCGAGAATGAATATTATGTGATCTCAGGTCTAATATATCAAAACTGATAGGAGTTCAGAACAAGAATATTTTCCCTCTTGTACCATGGAAAAAGTACTTCAAGTGTTTTTATGAGCCAGTAAGTTTCCCTCTGCATTATACCATAGCTTGCAACTAATACCCTCTTTAAAAGCCAGAGAGGGAAGGTGATGGTAAGGCAGCAATTTGCTAATAATTGAAAATGAAAACAGTAATTTTTTGGAACGGGAAATAGCATTTCCCAACCCAAAACGTAAAATGGTTATGAGGTGATAGAATGTCTAACCAATTCCACTAGACTACACAGTCACTGTAAAGAGACATCTCCTAAGATCTTTTAAATTGAACAAAAGGTTTTTTAATAAAGCATACATCCCAGCCTATATCGTATTTCCAAGTATAGAGCTTCAGTTTCCGTTTGCACGGAAATCCCCCTGCCCTGTCCGTCCTGTCCATTCTCTCTTTCCTCCTCTTTATTTTATTCAAGGTGGCCTCACTAAAGAGGATCTACCCCACTAGCCAGCAGCTCTAAGGTGTCCGGCCCTTGCTAGAGTGGGTCATGGCTCTGCCCTGTTACAGTGCATTAAAGAAGGAAACAAAGTGTGAGGAGGAGGCCTGTACACCAGAAAGCTTCTCTGTATTTTCAGGCTGTACCAGAGACCTAATGGAAGGTCCTACTTTCTTCTACAAGCCTTGCCTCTTGTCTGTCTTTAGACCATCACAGCTGAAACACCACTGATGACAAAATTTATTTATTCATCTATGGATAAAGCTAATGTATTCTGCACGATGCTTACACTGCATCATGCTCTCCAGTTTTGCTCCCTTGCCAGATATTGTGTGAAAATAGCTTTCTGCTCTCTTTTTAGTTCATATCCGTATATGCCTTCTAGCCTGCATATAAACATAGAAAGACTCTAAAGGTCCGTCTCTGTGGGTTCAGTAGCGTCCTGCATGTTTTCCTCATTTTGCACTCTTGCAAAGTTGCTCAAGGCAAGACCCTCAATCCTGTGAAGGTTCTCACAGATAACATCTAGGTATCAAGAGCTTTTGTCCACATAACTTTCCTTGCTTCATTTTGCTTATCTGAATAAAGAGAGATCCAGGAGCACTTACTGTTTAACAAATATGAAAAAAAAAAAAGTGAATTTGAACATAAATATTCTAACTTAATTGAGACTGCATCTGTCTATCTACCTGGTTTTATCTTAATTGTTCAGGAATTCTGAATGTTATTTTCCTGGCCCACGATATAAGTAGTGTCTATTAAAGTCATAACCAGTTACTCATATCTTGTGGTGACAGAATTGGGTCTGACATTTTATTCTTATTCTCTGTATAGCCTAGATCTGGCTAGTCCAAATAATTGGGACAAAATTTCAGTACTTGCCTCTCTAATATTAAGAAAAAAAAAAAAAGGGGGAGGGGGCGTAGGTAGGGAAGGGAGGAGGAACAGACCAGGAGTTTGGAGGTCTCACTGAGCTAGAATCCAGGTATTACCCTTTAGAAATTGTTTAGCTGTTTCACCCTGCCACATTTGAGGCGCTCCCACCAAAAAAAAGGATACTGGGAAAAGCTCCAATAAAAAGACATTCATGCCCTAAGCAAAGTTAGTGTGGAACAAGTAGTTGTTAAAACAATATCCCTGGGGATGGGCCCACTCTGCTGTGCGACAGCACTATCTCACATTCCAAAGGACGCTGTACCATACTGTTGTGCTGTTGTATCACTAGACAAAATTATGTCTTTCCTAGTTAGAAAATTGACATTTTAAAAATTATTCCCACATGCAAACTGAAATGATTTATTATATAGAAAAAGAAAAGATAGATACGAAGCATGAGTGGTTGGTGTAGATTCAGATGTATGATATTGCACTTTTGTCTATAAGATATAATAAGTCCTGATCATGATACAAGAGTATTTAGCTCCTCTAGAGCATCCTTTCAAAACGCCCTCCTAATGAGATCTTACTGCAGCCCTGTGTAACACACTTAGTGATTCATTTCTTCGCAGTCAGCAGGGCAGATTCCCATCTTAGTGTGCATTTAAGCTTATATAATTCATTCCATAAAAATAACTTAAATAAGACCCTACATCTGGAAGTCTGAGAGAGGAAGGGACATGTCCAAGGCCACAGAACGGTCGGCTGTAGGACTAGAAGGAGATGGGTGGCATCAACACGGTGGACTCTTCTTCCAGCTGTCCTAATAGCAGCTGGTTCCTTTTCCAGTTAAAAAATGCCAAACCTGTTAGCCAACCTGCTTGCAAAATCAGCACAAGCATTTGCATGTCTAATGGCCTAAGTTTTGAGGATATTTTTGGTTTTGCAGTTGGAGGGTCTAGATATACAATTAAAGAAAAAAGAGATCAGCTTGAGAGGTGGTACTGAATAGACGCATTCCTAACCTATTGCATTTTATAGCACTATTCTCTCTTCAGAGGGGAAAAAAAAATCAGCAGGGATGTGAGAAAGGGCAGAACAGAAACTTTTAAAACAGAGCAACAGGTGTAGTCTGCAATACAGCAGCAAGTGTCGCCAGAGGAGATGCAAGCTCATGCACTACCACAATGCAGAATTCCCCCCATTTTTTTTCTCCTCTCTTAAAGAAGCACTCCCATGAGTAACTGCAGATGAAGCAAAATTGGTTTTATAGAGGAAAAATAGTTACCATTTTAATCACAGAAAATGCCTGAACGAATACAAAGGCATACTTTGTATGGTGCATCATGCTGTACCATGATGAGTGTGTTGGGGTTCCTCTGATGTTTTGATGGAGATGAGATTTTTGGAGTGTTATTTCTCATCATATTAAAGTTATTGGAAAATGAGGGCCCTATTTTCTGCTTGGTTAAAAACCACAGTGAAACATTTTAAGCCTTAATTACAGCCCTACTGCTCCTGGCTATGCAATTTCTGATTCCAAATAGCTATCCAGTGGTGGAGGGAGGCATCCCTGCCAGCTGTGCTTACTCCCAGACCCTTGCGGCATCTAGTTCAACATACTCGCCTGGTAGCTGCACTGATGGGGCCTTGGCCGGTCTAGTAGGCCAAGGGCTGTAGAGCTTAATGGGCATTTAAAACTAATTTGCTACCAGTACTTCTGGCGTTCAGCGATGCTAATGTTGACATACAAGGCAAGTATTTCTTCTGTTAGCAAAGCCTCACATAGCAGAGCAATCACAGTGATTTTTGACAGAAAGCACACCTTTGAAGGCTTTAAGATCCTTGCAGCCTTTAAAAATTTCATTCTAAGCTAGCCAGTTGCAAGATATTTCAAAAGCTTAAGATTCCCATGATCAAAGGCACTCTTGAATAACACTATTATGTTCTCCTCCTTAAATCCATCTACTTGGCAGTGTTGGTGAGGAATTCGGCAATTTATTGCTTCTACTAGTGAAGTATATTGAAACATGCAAAGTGCATGCATATAACTCCTCAACAGTCTCACATATTCTGTTGACATCTCAGGATCTGACAACACATAGCAATATTTTGAGGAAACCAGATTGCTGTTTATTCCACCATTTAATTTATAAAGCAGAAAAGTGATCAATATTTAGTCATACCATTGTAGGCAGGATAAACATGTAGTTGCCACTTTGTAAGTCATATACTTTGAAAGTAACATCTATTTGAAAATAAAATTGGGGACCACATTTTTAGTCTCTGACTTAAAAATTTCTTACCCAGTTTTGCTTGCTGTCTTGTCTGCAAAGGCAGGGTGCATTCAGACAGCTATTTGCAGGTGCCAGGTGGTTCGCTTTTTCTTCTCATTAGTGTATACAAACACACTTTTTGCGTTATACAAACCAGATGTCCATTCACATTTCTCACATACCCAGTTTTGCCAATAACGAATGCTGTTAGTGATGAGTTTGTGATAGGCCATACAACTCCTCACCTATATTTTATCCATACCGTGTTTATTAGCATAAACTAAAAACATTCAGTGGGACAACTCAACTGTACAGCTTGTGCCAACATACGGTCTCCCATCTCAGCAAGGCTCATCCAAGGCTGTAATCACTACATGTTTTTACGTCAGAGAAACTCCTCTGGGGGGCCATTCCCTGTCACTGTCAGACTATCTCAGGCAGGCAACCTTTGTATTAGTCTCCCACACTTTTATTTGATATAAATTATTTTACCTCTCTTTTTGTATAACACAGCTGAATATGACTAAATGTGGTTTTGTCCATGGAACCTACATGATTATTCATCCTTGCCATTACAAAAAACACAACTTCTCTTCTTGCTAGGAAGGGAGAAAGAGGGTGGGACAAAAAATAGGTATATTGCAGCCTACTGCTGGGCTGTGATTCCCATCTGTTGGCTCAAGTTTGAGGAACAGTAAGAACAGGGAGGCAGGAGCTGATTCCACTCAGAAAATAAACTACTGGGAAAACTACCAACTGGGCTCAACTCGCTTTCTTACACACGTCTGTGATGTACTGCAACCTATTTATATTCTGCTATAGTCTAGGCCATGATCTTGGCTTATAATTCCTTGGTTTCCTCAAATATAAAATAAATAATTTTACAATTGCAAAACATAAGCACTTGTTGCCACCTCCAAAAGATTTGAGTGAGACCCCCACCTTCTGTATACAAAATGAATAGGCAAGCAAATACATAAGCATAAGTATTATCATTTGCCAGTATTTACAAATTTTACAGCTATCTATGTAATACACATATCTGGTTCTTTATTTTACATCTATCTGTTCATTAGAAGTTTTGACATTTTTAATCTTTATCTTATCAGAAGTCATACCGAGGTACATGCACCATTTTTGGAAGTACCAGCAATCTCCACTAGCAAAATGGAGAAATAAACATCTAGGACACTCTGGCAGGCCAATGCTCTGGCATTTCAAGTTCATCCCAGAACTAATTTGTAGGAAAGTGCAATATGAGATGGAAGTCTGTTCCTTAACAATTTGGAAAGCAAATGGAAGGACAACTTCAAACGAGACAAGCATCCTAATTCAGCCATTAAGGCCCCTCCTTCATTTACCAGAACAGGCTGCTTCTTACACTACTACAGGTACGATCACGTTCATACTTGGACTCGTCAATATAGTTTTATCCATACAGCAAAACCAAAAAAAAGCTAGAGGAAAAGAGACTGTATAATCAAGGATCATCTACCTCTTTGCTTTTCCTCCCCAAATAACATTAAGCACTGGCCCAAACCTGTCGTAGCCAACAAATTAAAAGCTATGAGGAAATGCTATTGGTCTATCTTCTATATTCTAGCAATGAGGATAAAGAGATTTTTAAGCTGCAGAAGAAATTATACTCTCTAGCAATAATGTCTGACCAGACAACTGATCTATTACAGAACAGGGTTTTGTCAAAGAAGAAAAAAAAAAAAAAAACGCAAAACTTCCATAAAAGCTCATATTGCTTCAACCTTGCATACAAAGAGCAGCAATTCTGTGTAGCAGAAGCAATTGGATTTTTAGGGAAGCAGAAAGAGTAATACTTGCCTCAGTGTTGCAATGACAGCTGCATATATGGCAGTAAGGACAATAGATAAGCACTGCTAACACCGATGTCCTCGTTCAGGAAGAGATGCTGAGCAAGTCAGGGAAATAATGCAGGCAAGAGAGCTGTAACTATCAAAGAATTGGAGATGAGAGACTCAATCAGTAGGATAGAATGCACCCTCAGCAAGTTTGCCAAAGACACCAAGCTGTGTGGAGCGGTCAACACGCTGGAGGGAAGGAATGCCATACAGAGGGACCTGGACAGGCTTCAGAGGTGGGGGTGGGAGAACCTCATGAAGTTCAACGAGGCCAAGCACAAGGTCCTGCACATGGGTCATGGCAATCCCAATCCCACAGGCTGGGCGGAGAATGGATTGAGAGCAGCCCTGAGGAGAAGGACTTGGGGGTGTCAGTGG
This sequence comes from Charadrius vociferus, assembly GCF_000708025.1. Taxonomy (NCBI): domain Eukaryota; kingdom Metazoa; phylum Chordata; class Aves; order Charadriiformes; family Charadriidae; genus Charadrius; species Charadrius vociferus. The sequence continues at coordinate 1,060,551 of NW_009649717.1, forward strand.
ACAAGAAGCTCAACATGAGCTGGCAATGTGTACTTGCAGCCCAAAAAGCCAACAGCATCCTGGCCTGCATCAAAAGAAGCATGTCCAGCAGGTCAACAGAGGTGATTCTGCTCATCTACTCCATGCCGGTGAGACCCCACCTGGAGTACTGCATGCCGCTCTGGAGCACTGCATGCAGCTCTGGAGCCCCCAATATAAGAAGGACATGGACCGGTTGGAGCAAGTCCAGAGGAGGGCCACAAAAATGATCAGAGGCCTGGAGCACCTCTGCTATGAGGACAGGCTGAGAGATTTGGGGTTGTTCATCCTGGAGAACAGGCTCTGGGAAGATCTTATAGCAGCCTTCCAGTACCTAAAGCGGGCCTTCAGGAAAGATGGGGAGGGACTCTCTATCTTTTGTTTATCTTTTTTATTTATAGATGTTAGTTTTACTTGAAATAAACCCCATACGTACCCATTAGCTCAGTAAGGAAGCCCAGGTAATTTTCCAGGTCCTGACAAATGCAAAGACTATCAATGCATACAGATGATCAAAAACTTGGAAGGCTGTCAGCAGAAGCTCGACAGTACAGCAGAGAAAGCCACACACACCCATGGCTCTTTTAAGTAAAGCTTTGTGCTTAGTGAAAGTCACAAGATACTTTCACACATTGTGGTATGGAAGAAGTACCATCTTGATAGCAATACCAATGAATTTGCTGTAATTTCAAGTTCCTCAGTATAGATAATCACTTGCTTTATGAACAGTCTACTAAATTTGGAATTATTAAAACTGTTCACAGAGTGAAGCCTAGTGAGCTTGATTAAGTGCAGCAAAATACCCTGTGAAGTTTGCAAAGAAGTCAGGTAGTTGAGTGATAACTGTTTGACAGCTGGGAAAATCATGCAAACATGAAGCACCTCATAATAGAATATTACTTTATCATTCCAAAATAAATGAGAAATTACGTATTTGGGGAAGAAAAATATCTTAAATCAAAAAATAGGGAACGAATGGGAAGGTTCTGTTAAGGTTGCATCTTGAAAGAGAAGCAACGGCAACTATCACCAGGATATCTACTGCTAATACAGGAACTCCTGCGCGTTTCATCATAAAGCTGCAGTGTTCAAGCAGGGCAAACTGCTGTTGTTTATAGTAAACCAGGAAATCAATAAACTTCGCATAGAAGCTTTGCTAACTTTTGAAGGGTTATTCATTGTCAATGGGTATTCAGTTTAAGTTATTTCAATTGAAGAGTATTCACTTGCAAATGATGGTTTTATATCCATGATGAAGGTAGGAACTGAGGAGGGTCCCAAACACATACTAGTCACAAAACCAAAATCCTTTTCAGAAAGTATTAATTGAGAATTCTAATTGCAAGTAATATTCCGGAGATTTTCACAGAGCTCTTTTTCTTGCTGCAAATGAAACTATCAATACATTTGTAATAAACTGGAATGTCAATTATTTTTAGCCCAAGAAGTGTCATAAAAGACAGGCGTTCTGCTCCAGGAGCTGTACAAACTGCAGACTGAGTCACTACACAGCGATGTGTAGCAAACAGCGATATTTAGCTAAAGCACTGAGCACCGATCCTGCCATTTTTAAAATTCTCTTGATTTTGTGTACCGCCGCCAACTTCTTATTCAGAATTACGGCAGCTTGAATCCTAGTCTTTGGGGAATATCTGCAAGACATTTCAGTGTCTGATTCTTCAAGTAGCTCATTAGGGTGATGAAAAGCCACATGATGAAGGGGCAGTGCCATGCTTGAAGAGCTAGGGGTTCCTGTTGTCTTGAATTATTAACAAGTCAATATTTAGTGGACTGTTCCCGCCTGCCTGCCTACAGCAGGTGGTACCCCACTGCCTTTCACTTGGAAAGCATCTGCTTGCTCTGAGCCTCCCCAGAGCTTGCTATAGTCATTTGTTCGATTTAAGACAGACACTGTCATTATTCCGTGCAGCACTTCACAGAAATATTTCCTACTAAATGCTTGAACCATCTGAGCAGCACTAGGCAGGCTGCAGGCTTCATTAATAATGCATCCCTGCTTATCAATAGATTTAGACAACTGCTATTTAGAAGCTTCTTCAGAAGGAGTGGGTTTTTTTCACACCAGTTAGCTTCATTCTGTCAGTTCCTTGATGTAGACATTACATCCAACTGAGTTCTGAAAGGCAGAGTTGCTAAAATTGTATTTGAGCTGCTCCCTTGCTTTGGAACACCATTTGACTGATGTAACTCTTAAGATCAACCCTCTGTTGCATTATTCTTTGCTGGTTTCAGGGTTTGGGGGGGAAGGGTGGAGGCAAGGTTACTTTTACATTACAACAGAAATTTGCCTTTCTCTCACTTAAAATACATGGAAGCATTGGCTTTGAATTCTCAACAAATTCAGCTTCCATAAAAAACTTCTCTGGACTCAGCTCACAAACAAGGGAAGAAGATCTAGTATTAGTTACCTTATGATTTGCAGAGGAGCGGCTACCACTTTTGGCAAAGCATTCAGGATGCTAGAAACAGTAAAAAATATCAAACTGCTGCCCAGATCAAACAGCAGCGTGGACAAAGTAGCTATTGCCCAATTTAATAAAGGGGCAGGGAAAACAAAGATATAATTCCGTTTGGGGAAAAAAAGTATATAGCTGTGTCATGCTTATAGGGAAGATAAGCTTGGACCCGTTTTGGTTCTGCTAGTAAGGCTTCCTTCTGGATCAGGTTTCCCCTCCATCACCCCCGTGGTGAATCCCACAGCTTTCAGATGGATTTCTGCAGCGCAGTTTTCTTGTTTGCTGGGCTGCTTCTATTTGCTATCCACAAACATTGGGGTTTTTTTTAATGAAGCAGTCAAGCAAAGGGTTAGAAAAAAACCAATATCTACAGATCTTACCTACCCTGTCATCTATTAAAAGTTTGCAGAAGTCTCTTTCAGCCCTGTTACCTCTGTCCCTGCATGAGGAAAAGCCCCTCTTTGCTGCAGTTTGTGCCCATCCGTCTCTAGAGATACTCATCTGTAGCTCACGTGAACAATCCACTCGGCAACTTCACATGTTTTGGTAGACCTGGAATCCTTCAGTGGTTTCATATCCCCTTTGTCTCTGGCTTGCACTAGGAAGCCAGTCTACACAGCTTGCTTTCTTTCTTTCATTTGCTTTCAAGGCATAGTTCATTTAAATGCCCTGGTTGGTGGCAAATTAAGGGCCCAGCCTCGTACCCATCGATTTGAGAAATACTCAACCAGCACCAGAAGAACTGGATGCTGTTTGTACGCTGCACTTTGTGAATAAACAAACACTTATTAAATTGTTGACACTGGCACATGACTGGGGGCTGCTGTACACAGTCTGAGCATTTGCTGAAGTTCATGGGAAGCTGAAGTTTGGCCAAAAAGGGCAGAATTTGGCTGTAATGAATAGGATGACATTCACACTATAAACAAGAGAAGCTGAGCTGTAGCTGCAGCTGCTGCTGTGCTTACAACAGAAGTGGCCCTTTCAAATATCTGTCAAGAACCAAACATGAAACTCAATGTTGTGATGCTCCAAGGACAGAGTTCTGATACAGGGAATAAAGCCACAGTTAAAAACCAAAATATATATTTTGTTCTAATGGCTTTATGCAAATCTATGAGAAATGAAATTGTTTCAATCACAATTCTTCTAACTCCTTTGAATTGCACAATAGATGAAGCTTTTCATAATGACACTTATTACAGGGGATCGAACACCCATGCTGAAAGGAACTCTTTTGGAAGGGGTTTACATCCTATCCCTGTCCACAGCAACTAGGTCACACGTGGTTGCTCCAAAGATGTAAGAGCATGTTTCAGAAGGATGACTTCTGGATCAAAAGGCAGTTCAATCTCTTTGCCTCTTAATTCCTCAGCCTACCTAACAGGTGCCAGTGGTAACTAATCTCAGCTCTGTCCACTAGTAACAATGCTGTTGTCAAAGCCTTGTTTAATAAATCAAGAATGATTATTTAAGCAGAGGTATCATAAGGTACAGGGAGTCAATGTATTTATTATGTTCTCTTTTCTTAATTTTGAAATAATAAATTCCCTTATGCCATCATTATAGCCCTCTAACAGGGTAAAATTCTCTTGTCATGTAGAAAGTAAGCACAAGAATTTCACCCCTATGTATCTCGATACTTATCTTCACATCCTCAGCGGACAGAGAAAATGCAGCATGCAATAGACGTGCAAAAGCAATGAAGGAGCAAAGAAGCCGCGAAGAAGAAAGAAATTGTGCATGGGCCTCTGTTTCTACAGATTCAGTGCCTCTAGACTGTCAGGAAGAGCAGCAGCTCTTCCTGAAGCCGAAGAAGTAGCCACCTAGGAACAGGAGCACTGAGTTTCATACTTAGGTGGTGTTCTCCATCTCCAAGCCAAAGTCAGCCTGTTCTTCATGAGGAGAGCATGGTTCCTCTGTCCCACCATGGAAAATTATTTCCCCGCCAGGCTACTCTGATCTTGAGACTGCCATCAAATCAGAATAAAAATTCTAATTTTTTACAGACTCTTATTTTCTTGCCTCATGCACAATTTAAAAAAAAAAAAAAAAGAAACCAACAAAATAAAACCAGTTTAATAATTTTTAAAGATATTTTAAATGATACTCACTTTATCAAGGCTGATGAAAATGACAGTAGTGTCAGAGGGTAACAGGTTGCTAATAAATACAATAGTTTAGGAAAGTGCTATTCTTGTCATGGAAAAATATATTCTGAGAAAAATAATACCACTGTAATTCATTTTTGAAAGCTATAGAGACCTCTTGGATGAGGAATGCAGTTATTAAAGGCAAAACTACACAATATGTTGTAATGAAATGGTTGTGCTACACACTTCATTAAACGTTTTGTGAGCCATCGGGGAAATTCCAGCTCTCCCCCCTCAGAAGGAAATGTTTTACGTGGTTGGGTCACTAGAGGGAGCACACAGAGCAAGACTGACAAACAAAAACATACTGCCTGGGTGACTCCAGCTTGCGAGCAAAGCTGAACGTGGGGAAAGATTAACCAAGGGGCTACCATAATTTGTGTTTGTTCTTCCAATGCAAGAAGTATAGTTACAGGATTCATTGAGAAAGACCTGCACACTTCCAGCTATCAAAAATGAGTTGATGCAGCAACACTGAAGTTCTTTCTGAGCGACACAGTTGGGAAAAAGCTGACAGACTGTGCATTGCACGTGTCCATTGGAAGAAAACATACTTGTCATATGAGATGCTGAAAAGCTTAAAAATTCAGAGAGCACAGTAGGGAGTCTTCCAGAAGGATTCAAAGAACTGATATGTTTTGGATGTGCTGACTGTTTGATTTACAATATTTAAAGGTAGAAAATAAAGGGGAAAAAAAATCAGTCAGATTTTGTATGAACCTCAGAGGAACAGGAACCAAGGAAGGGCTGAACTGCAGATGTACCAAAATACCTATGATATTTGCATGATCGTTTCAAAAGCTCACCATTTGTGTAAAAAATAAAAGAAACAAAGAAAAACAAACCCCTAAGTCTGTGCTTTAACATTATTAGCACTATTGCTGGAATAACACTGTTTACAAAGCACGTTTTACATTTTTAGCCTAAACCATGACACTCACTTTAATCCACTATTCCCTTTAGATGAGCAACAAAAGCTATATTACAGACAAAAGAACCAGTGCAGAAGAAACTGCACTTATATCACAGAAGCCAGCGAGCTGCTGAAGTGTGCTGTCTTCCTTAAAAGAATTTACAATCAATGCTGTAAACTTGAGGTATACACCCAGCAGAGTGTATGAGGCAAACATGAAGATATTGTTGTACAATATTGTAGAAATAATACGTAATATAAATAGTGGAAACTTCTCTTTTTGTTCATTGTTTATTGAAGCCTGCAACCTAATAACTTTACTGTTTTCTCTCAATTAGAATTACAAAATGCTCATTTGAATACTGAAGCATAAAATAAAGATTGAAATTGTAAATGAATACTTTCATTGGCAAAGTTTTTATCAGTGTCTTAGATTAATTGCTATAACAATTATCTCTGCCCATAGCCATAGACTCGCACTCAGAAGGCCCCTGTGGATACGAATGCCACCCAGCCCTGAAGTGTACCATCTGGCACCCCCAGGCTTCACTTAGACAATTGTGCATCGAGTCCAGTGAAACCTTAAGTAAAGACTGACTTTAGTTTGAGTGACTCTTGCTCCCCAGTCCTCGGTGGAAGGAACAGTACTGTCACACGCTGACACGGTGCACTGCGTGGTACGCATGCAGGTAACCCAGAGTATTTCAGTCAAACTTCTCGCCTTGAAAGAGCAATTAGGAATTTTAGCAGTGAAATGCTGCTAACGGTCAACAACCAAATCTACCTGTCAGCCTCCCTCCTGTACCCCATCACAAATGTGTGTGTGCACAAACAAGCAAGCGTAGGCGTGGGCACACGTTTCTACATGCAGCAATCTCATCCCTGTGTGGCACTCTTGCTGGGTGGTCCTGCAGGATTTTGTGGCAGGAGATAAACCCAAGCACTAAACTGTCAGTAACCTGTGCCGATCCCGGTAGCATTTCATTTCTAGGACATTCATGACTTTCGATGTTCCGCGAATAATTTTCTTCCTTTAAGCACAATGTTAATCTCAGCATACGAATGGTTTCTTTGATTGCTTACTGTGATTATTTCACTGGTAGAGAGCTCATTGCTTGAGCCATACTTGTCTGGGTGAGAGGCTGTAACACAAGGCTATTCCTATCCTAACAGTAATATATGTTTTCTGGTATATACATACATAATTTGACTCTATGTCTCTCCACATGTGAAGATATATATGATACACTAAAATAAGTCTGAAGTGTATACAGATTGGCAAGTCAATCACTCACAAACTGACAAAAATACTTAAAAAACCCAAAGGAAACACTGGTCTTAAGGTTATTCGTACAACCTTCAGTTTCTCCATGAAACACCAGTGTAGTACAATCTTAAACATCATTATCACTTCTCTTATTTTCTCCCTACAAAATCACTGCCTTATTCAACAAACATTTACATATTAAATACTGTTCAGGGAACAGATAATTCCAAAACTTATTCTTACACACTTCACATTCCTACACTGAGAATAAAATTATTGATTTCTGTGTCACCAGTTTCATCATGCTTTACAGCAAGAATGCATCCACCAGCAGAAAAATTATTATTATTATTTCAATTTTATAGGTGGAGAACTAAAAGCTAGAGAGGTCAAAGTGTGAAATGACCACTAATTTTCTTAACACCACCAAGACTAAAATGAATTCTACAGAAGTAAACTCACCTTCGTTGACGGAGACCATTTGCTCCCCCCCGCCCCGTAACTTCCTCCTGAATTTATTACATACCTTCCAAATAGGACAGTAAGAACTAGGAGTCCTATAGACATGAGTCTCCTCTTGTCTTGCCTTTTTCTGAGAGACTATTCCTCTCTGCCACAGCACTAAGTGTAATGCCACCTACAAGTCCATTTAGCCTCGCTCTCTGAACGGCAAGCCAGAGACCTTATGTTAAGCTTTGTTTGATATTCTATTAAGCAAATAAAACAAGTCCCCTGAACAGGTTCTTATCAAATATACAGTGGCACAGATTTTGGACGAGGGAGAAAGCATGAGGAAGTAGTGGGACCGTAGCCTTCTCAGTGACAAGCAATGTGTGCTCAGGTGTATGAGGTGGGTTTTCCTGATGAGTTGTTTAAAGCCATCACACATCCCTCTACTTCATGTATGCGTGCTCCTTGGAAAAGACATAGAATGAGAATTTTTCCTCATTCAATTTTTGTTTGGCAAGCTGAAGAGCTCTGCAGAGAACTGAAATGAATAGTCAAGCCTGGTTTAACACAGCTTTTGGCCATTCTTGCTTCAGTTCTGTATCTTTTAACCTCCAGGGCATAATTCTTCCTCCTAATCAATCCCCTTTTGCATTCCTTATGGATTCTTTTCTTACTTCTGACACACAGTTTAAGATGACTGGCATTCTGGGGAGACCTATACTCCTTTTTAGTAGTATCAACTTGCTTGCTGCTAAAACTTTTTTGATTCAAAGTTATTATATGCCTCCTCGACGTTCAAATATGTAAGCTTTCCAGTACTCACTAGATAACCTCAGTTTTTCAGTTTGCCTTCCTAAGGCCTCATAAGTATAGATTTATGTTTTACTTTTCTCAAAAAGAGAATTGGACAAAATTGAATCTGCTCTAAGTTAAGTTTTTATGTGCAGCCCCTTTAGATCTTGCTGTTCAGTGAAACTAAGCATAACACATCATTATTTTTTGCTGGTTCACTGATTGTTTGGTAAAAAAAAATCTACCGTCATTCACTTCCAAGAACACCTGAGACCTGACTTTATTGGAAAATAAATTTGGAAAAAAAGTTACAGTATTCAAATGCACAGTTTTTCAATGGACTTTTTTTGTGTGTCTTAGTCTAGGAAAGTTAAAGTCTCCCATGATCACATAAATTCCACTACTACTTCCTGCCCCCGCCGGCCCTGCCTCACAAAATGGATATTATTATCCAGTTCTGAACCTTGGATATTTCTCAACACCCCTTTTCCCTGTGATCCCTTTTTCTATTTTACTAAGAGACAATGCTACCTTGCTGCCTATGTGTATATTTCTCACTTTCTTAACAGTTTATACTTTTCAGTTCTTTAATCCAGAGTATGCCATGGCTGCCATATTTCTATCACTGCTGCAAGATTTGGTTTTGTATCCAGTACTAAGAGTTTTAATTCCTTCGTCCTATTGTTCAGGCTTCCAGCAGTAGGAAGAAAAGCCAGTTCCAGTGATGCAGCCAGTGTACTTGATGTACCCTTTCATCTGCCACTGTTAAACATTACTTTTTTCTTCATTTCATTCTTGTGCAACTATATCTCTTTCCTTTTTACTGTCTGTGGCAGGCTTAAGTAGTTAAGAAATTTTTAGCAGCATTCTTCCCCGGTTTCCTAGTTTAGAGCTTGTTTTACCAGTCATGTCTGCCGTCAGCCTAGGAAGCTCTTTCCTGTAAATAACTGGAGTCCCTTCTTTGAGGAAAGAAACGTAATTCCTACATGCATCACAAAGGCCACACTATCACACCATCATAAGAGCATCACACCCCGATTTGTCAGGGTTCAGGTCAAAAGGCCTGAATCTACCTTCTCCAAAGGCCGAGTCAGGTTCTCAGCAGCTTCAAATGAACTCAACAGAAATGAAGGTTGATTTTATGGGAGCACCACATAAAAGCAAGTAGTGCTTATAAACATCATCCTTTATCACACGCGCAGCATAGGGATTACATCTACCATTAGGGGAAACCCAAAAAGTAATCCACCCCCAGTCCTTGCAGTGGGCCTCCATACTCCATGACCGTGCTTCCTTATGTATCTGTTTTGCTACTACAGTCACAGTGGTCTCTGTCCATTACCATTTGATTTAGGAAACTGTAAGATCAGAGACGTGCAAAAGAGAAAGCAAGGGCCCAGGGAGAATCTATTATTCTTCTGAGTCTGTTCAGAAGTTTTAAGTGCCCTGACAGCAATTAAATGCAGTTAATACAAATACACTGCCTGGTGGCACAATACAGTAAGGAGGTAAAATCTCAGTCAACATAGCATCCATGCTCCCACATCTATCCCTAACCTGCTGCTCTTCCCAGGAGGGAGATACTTCCCAGGAGTATCTTTTAATAGGATTAAGAAAATAATATGAATTAATTTCATGCTTAAAGCTTTGAGAATGAAATCCAAATCTAAAAGGAAATAAGTGTTGCTTCAAACTAAGGAAGAGTAACACACTTTTTTTTTTTTTTTAACATTAATAAGAAGGCATGATCCTACAGGACAAAGCCTCTTGCTGTATGAAATCCACGTTTTGAACTGCTCAGATAAGAAAATGTCTGCAATTGCATGAAAACCTTAAAGCTCTCTGTGGTATTTTCCATCATCATTGCTCTTGTCCTAAAAGCATTTGCCTTGACATCCCTTACTGCTGGTGCCACCACACACTCACAGGCAATAGGGCACAGTCTGGGCCTTCTTATGCTGAGATGTGAAAAATCAATTGAATCCCCAGCAGATGGAATCACTGGTGCAGAAAGTGACTAAACACTAACAGTTTTTCTGTGATACCAAAGCCTTGAAAAAGGATACTGCAAACACATACACTACAAGAAAAAAAAAAAAAAGGTGATTTAATTTACAATAACTCTCTGCATGGTATTGTTATTTTGGGGCTCTGTTCTTCTACAGAGGTGCTACTATTCACCGATAAATTAAGAATTTCCCTCCAAATATTTTCTATTCACTGATAGCACACAGGTATATGATACGATATGGTATGATGCACACTGATAGATGACATTATCACATCACGATAGTGAAACACAGAATATTTCTATTACCTTAGCATTATGCATTAAAAATAGACAAGAGTGACAGCAGAGTCTTTACATACTGTGACAGGAAACATGATTTTTATTTCTATTCCAAACTTGTGTGATTCTAGGTTCAATATGCTTATTTTACTCAATAATGTCTAATTATTACATCCTGTGCATAGTACTTATAATATAAAATTTAGTCCTGGGTATGAGTAAATCCGGCTTGACTCCTCTTTCTTCCCATTTTTTTATTCTTTCTTTTTTCTGTCCTTCTCTGCATTTTCTGCTGATTTTATCAGCATCTTCTTACCTCTCACTCCAATTCTTTGTTTCTCTCTTTCACTTCATATATTGCCCTATATATCTGTGCTAACATCCAGCTGAGCTGCAGGGAGGATTTTTTTAGTTTACTCTGTTTGTGTCAGTCCTATTATAACATACTCATGATGATATATTACACTTGAAAGCTTCTAGTATAAATATAAAGAAGTCCTATTATCTATTCCCAAAAGAATGTTAATCATAACCCTTTAATCATAATGATAATCATATACATATTCGGAAAAAAAATACATTGTATGGTTGAGCGTAGGAATAGATGTCAGAAGATACATGTTCTCATCTTGGCTTTTGCACAAACAGTCTTGTGGTTGCAAGGAAACTATCTGATTTTGTTTTCTAGTTTAGTTTACCTGTCAAAATACATGAATAATACCTATCTACTTGATTGGATGATTCTTGATTCAGCTAATGTTTATAAAGGCTTTGAAAACATCAACTATGCCAGGCTAAAAAGATGCAAATTATTAGCAGTCCATTATGTTTTCTATAAAACACCGTGGCTGAATGCTTATCAAACTAATAAATTGGTAGAAAGAAGATAAATAGAGAATAGAGAAGAAAGAGGGAGGAGCCTAAAAGCTGATTTGAAACAGTATATATTGGACCCTGAGTGTGATCCGAGGCAACAAACTTTGGCGTGAAATCTTCATAATCTGCACAGCTACTCCTCACCCAAAGTGTGAAACTGCAGCGCACACACACAGACTGGTCAAAACGAAACTTTCTAGTTTTAAATTCTCCAGCTCTCTGTATAAACTCTGTGCTTTAACTATACTGATGCTAATGGTATGAGGTCAATTAACTTTGATCTATAATGACAAGAGCACTAGCTCCCTAATTTAGTGGAAAAAATAAACTTTCAGCAACCTTGAACACTCCCTATGCACCACTATGTGTGCTTCCTATCAAACTTATAATTGAGCACACTCTAGCGGTCTCCAGCATGCTAAGAAAGATGTGCACACAAAAGTACAGTCAAACAGAACAAATGGGTTCATACATTTCACTGTGCACATTTAACTCTGCTGTGGACAACTCAGCCATGGTCTTCCAGGGGTTTGAGAACCTCTGGCTTAAAGACTGATGATGCTCAATATTTGCAATTTCTACTTTCTGTAGCTTGCTTCCCAAGGAGATTATATAATGCTTCATAAACCGGCTAGGGCAAGTTACGGAAAAAAAAAAAATGCACACCACTAGATTAACCAGTTTGAGATCATAATTTATCTCTAATGGCCTTTCTTTGACAACATGAAAACAAAAGAAAATTAAAGCTGAGAGGGCTGTTCTAGTAATGTCAAAAGTTGGCATTCTTTATCAGTCTTTAACTTAAAAGCAATCCTTGTCAGAATAATGATAAAGGCATCATAGAAATTTTGCTTTTCATCTGTCTGACATATAAATCAATGATCCAAAAAACAAATCATTATATGTGTATTTTTTTTAAAGTGAATATAAAACAAGCCAGCTTGTCTACATTTTATATTCATCTTTGACAGAGTCAGTTATACCGTTTCTCTGAGCACTCACAGTTGAAACTGCTCCCTCCTCCCAGTTATAACACTGACCCCGTTTAGAAAGCACATCACAAATAGATGCACTGAAATCAGTAGCCTTTTCCAGGGTGTGAGCTGACATAACGGGCGGCTTTGCTCTCTCTTGGGAGCAAGCACTCTCTTTATCACTAGGGCAAATGACCTGTAGGAGAGGTATCCAAGGCTAGACGCTCTCTTTCCTTATAAATGCCAGATCAGATCATAACACATTACTGTGACTCACTGTGTTAATGACCAAGCACTTCGATTTGCAGGGAAAGCATGAAGACGTAATCAGACTGCAGCTAAGCCCCCTGTATGTCAGAGTAGACTTTCTAAGCAGGCGCACTGCTGTTAAAACTTCACTTTCCATTTCAGTACACAGCTTTGAAATTCGTGGTTAAAACAGACCAAACCACTGACATTATATCAAGAAGTGAGGCTTACCTTACAGTAATTGCGATCTGTTAGAAACGGTGTAAATCATGTGTTTTTCACATCAGGGAAGGGCGGTTTTCAGCTCTCAAGGGATTCTTCACTTTGGATATTTTTTTTTTTGAGTGCAGGTCCTTGTTCCTCAGAGTGGGCAAATGCCAGCAGCTATATATCCTTTCTCAGAAGTACAAGGCTCCACTTCATGCCTCTACAATCCTGAGAGTGGAGAAGGATAACTGAGCCTAAAAAATAAGAAATAAAAACAATTCTTTTTCAGGTTTGAATGAATCAGAAAAAGAGGAATAGAACTATTCCATATTTTGGAGGAAGAAAAAAAGACAACCCTACTATGGAAACAATTAAAGGTAATTTAAGAAAGAGCAGGAGAAGTAGAGAAGGAAAATAAAGATTAGATAATAGAATATGGAACAGAGAGAAAAGAAGATGGAATCAATAGCAAAGGATTAGAAATAAGTAAAAGAGGAGCGGAGTTTAGTAATAAAAAAGGAAGTACTAGAAATATAAAACTCTATTTTTCCTTTAATGCATCTCTTAAGATTAACAGAAGTCTGAGAAAAAACCAAAAATGTTAAACATCCACAGTGAGTAGAAAAGCTTCCTGAAGAAAAAAAAAAACAGAAGAAAGAACACATGTGGAGGGGAGGAAAAATATGAAGGCATAACATAAGGACGTAGGCCTTCACATTGGTCATCAGTTCAACCGCCCTGTAACCGTAGACAGCCATAGTATGGAAGCCTGCATCGGAATCTGCCCACCAGATATTCAGTTCATATCATAAAAAGCCTACTGCGCCAAAATAACGTGTCAGAGGCAGAGAGCAAAGTAGAACATGGTACCTTAGGTCCCCACAAAAGAGATATTTTAGGTTAAAATTCTCAGAAAAATCTCAGAAACTGGACCCCTATGCTCTACAGGATAACTAGGAAAATGTTGATTACTGCTAGCTTTTCTAACACCCTGACTTGCCATACAAAGCCAACAAGACACGTGAAAGCGGAGGATAACAGAGACTTCAACTCAAGGTCCTTTGATAACACAAGACTTAGGATGCATCGTTCTTCTCAATTAATGTATTCACAATCTTGGATGTATTCCTCAATATACACATCCTTAGATGTAGGAAAATACTCAATGTATTGCCAAATTAGGAGCATAAGCGTAACAATGTTCATTTCTGTTCACATCAGATGGACCATGTTTATTTCCAAGTTGGAGGAATCTGTGAGAAAAGGCCTTGATTCTTTGAACTCTTACTCCTAGACTATTTTCAAAAACTCTCATTAACTGAACTATTCTAAAAAACAGCGTTCGAACTGAAATACCTATCACAACAAAGAGCTGCTAGGGCAATGGACCATGAAGATTATCTATCTCCTTCCTCTGCCAAGGATATTAGTCTCCTGCTTACTGTGCTTTTATCTGTGTTTATCCTCTAAACTAAACTCATTGTAATCACGTCTTTATCTTCTAATACTTGGAAGTACTTCCTATTGTTTCCATCTTAAGGCAATGTCTTAGGGGAGCCCATTTTCTTTTCTATGAAAGTGGCATAAATAATAGTGGATAGAGAAACAGAACAGGTTTGGGTAAAGCAGGTTATAGACAGTACATTTTATCTGGGTAAGTCAGTTTTCCCAGCGCAGAAATTAGGAATCAAAATGAAACTTTTCTAGCCATTACTTTTTTTAAACAGCAACTTAAACAAACCCACTTATTTTGCTTTAAAAGTTGGTGATGTTTTCTCCATGCATATTGCATTATGTTAAAGGTAAAGCAAGCCCAAGTTCTAAAAAGACATTTTTATCTGATGTAAAGCTTTTGAAAGGAAGTCTCATGAAAGCATTTCAAAATTATATACACCACTACCAGATAACAAATTATCAAAGCCTTGTGGTTCAGTCTTGTTTCTGTTGTGAAGACGATAAATAGTTGTGCTTGGGCTCTTTTCTTCCTGTGGCCTTCATACAACCACGTGGAAATTCCTCTTAATCATATTTATATGGAACAAAAGGTTGCCTTCCATTTTTAGAAAGTTGGATTACCCTTTCTATGAAGCTACTGAAAAACCACAGCCACGGGAAGGTTTGGAGATGGCAAACAAGAGAGAGGGAATCAAAGCTAAAGTGAATTTAATGTAAAAATAGAAAATATTTGGAATTACTATTTCTGCTTTACCATTTATGTTTACTTGCAAACGAATGTTCCTTTCTTTCCTTAACATGTTCTTGGCCTTCGAAAGAACATCTTTACATATATTAGAAATTGGTTTGTATCTCAGAGAAAGATTTTAACATCTATATAACCATATGTCTATGTCAGAAGAATCAGAAGTATAAGTTTTATGTACAGATGTACTCAGACATATGCTTTTACATATGTATATATATATGGGCTTCTCGGTCCCACAAACAGAACTTGGGTATAGGCAAAAATATGTTTCCCTTTACTACACAATACCAACCACACGTCTGGTTTTGAGCAACACAATTACTCTTCCCTAGAGTCAGCAGGAAATAGATTCAGTAGCAACATCTGAAGAGTAAAGAATATAGATCAGTCCTTGTTAAGTTTATATTTGATATGAGTGTCATGTTAGAGAAAATGCACGAGCATAAACTCTCCAGACAGTAGATTGCCATTATTAGCTTTTTCCCAAGCAGCTCCGTGACACCCGTTTTCAGGCCTCCTGATGAAGCAGAAGTGCTTTCAAATATGTTAAAAGAGTGAGACAGCAGCAGGCAGGTCAGAGGAAGAGAAAGACCTACAGGTTGGATCCTTCATCCCTAAGAAAAGAAAAAAAAAACCCTAAACTTATTCTTACCCTTGCTAAATTACCAGGTTTTGTTTGGTTTCGCAGGGCTTTGTTTCATTATAAATTGCTGCATCTGTTGTCCTTTCCTTGATACCCCTGTATAACATTTACCGTCTTACAGTGATCCATTACCTTTGATTGAGCAAAACTTCTGTCACTCATATTGGTAATAATATTTTGCAATAATTTTAAGCTTACATTGTTTATTACTTTTTTTTTTTTTTAAAGAAAAGGTTAATGCAAGTTCTTTGTTTGAACTTCAGGAACATTCATGTTAACAGCATTTACCAGAAACGTAAAACTTAGCTAAGTAACAAAATACAGCAGCTAAAACATGTTTTTTTCCAAGCCAAAAAATTATTTGCTAAGCTTGTTATATAGCTATTTTAAACATCTGTGTTAATTGTGCCAGTCTTTTTTTTAAAAAGCCTTGACTTTGTGGAAAGGACATTTGAGCAGGGTGGCTGTGATAAATAAGTGCTGGAATTTCTAACCCTATGGATGATTTGCTGATGCAAACTGAGTACAAACGGATTACAATTGCATCTTTTTCTACTGGTTCTGTATACATTTGATAGCGTGCAGAACTTCATACTAGCGATTTGCACATGTCAGGCTGCATATACATACACGTATTGCCCAGACTGATTCATGTCAGAAAATTAGACTTTCAAAGTTTCCTTTGCAGTAGTAACAGAGAGTGCCCTGCATTACATAGGCTGGAGACCCATTATACTGAGCTGTGTCTAAAAAGACAGTTTCTCAACTAATGAAACCACGTATCTTTTGTTCACTCTACGACATGATATAAAGGCGATCCTTTGAATTAAACATACAGAAAGCAGCAGTGATAGTGGCTAAGCTGAGTTAGGCTAAGTATCCACACGAACCTATGGAAATGCATGTTTCATAGCTGTGGACAAAGATAATGGCATGCAAGGAACTGCTATTCCAGAAAATGATGTAGCCTTTCATCCTTAATAACCAAATAAAAAATGGGAAGTCAGTACTTGGGAGCTACTCTAGCAAGCAGATCTCCAGGAAACAAGGTTCCCCACAGACTATTCCTTGATCTTAAAGCTTAACGTGAAACATTTATATGCACGTAGCACCTGGCCAGAAGACGTGGGAAGGCACTTTTATCACACTGGCTGTATTTCTTTCTTAAATAATAGATTTTCTCTTTTTCCCCCTCTCGAAGAAATGGAATACATGCTCAATAATATTTCTGTACTTTTTTTTTTAAAACAGTTTAAGAACAACCAGACAATCTTGAAAACCTCGATATCACGCAAACTTGAAAATCATTAACACCCCTCAAACTGTCTGGTGCTGAACTGCGTCCCAGTTTTTGAAAACAAAAATATGTAGTCAAAATATAAGTGAAGCATTATCTGGATGAAGAAGTTTTTTTGGTTGTTTTTTTTTTTTAAAAAAAAAAAAAAGCATTAAGGTTAATTGAATAGTAATCTTCCACCCACATTTCTTTGACATCCAGGCACATGGATAAATGATGCACAGACCAACTAGGTCCAACTGAAACTACATAAGACAGTTGAATTATGCACAATATTTTCTCAAAGGCATTCCACAGGAGTGAAGAACAACAGTATGTGAACCTTAAATCGCTCTTCCAAACTATTGCCAGCTTCACAATGGCTGACTCACGTGTGCTTTAAGCAGGAGTTTATGTATCAAATATATAATATGTATGTAAACCTGTACATACTGCAGCTATATCTTTGTATTCTTCAAATTATTCTTGGTTTTATTTACATCCTTAATGTAGCATGAAATCAGTTATATATGCAAACCTCCATGATAACAGCATACAGCAAGCTCTATACACATGCTTCCACTGAACCAAATAGGAATACACGCTTTGAACAAATGACAAGTAGCTTAGTACAGGGCTTATTAGCCTTTCACTGCATGAAAAATGAAAGGGGATTTCCACTTGGATTTTAATTTCTTTCATTATATTTTCTTTACTAATAATAAATCCCAAAATATGTTATATCCATTAAGACCAGCATCTGTGGAGTGCACAGGCTGAGAAAAGAAAGCCTTTTTTTTTGGTGCAAAACAACTCTTCACATCTTTCTCAAACAAAAAGCTTTGATTTTGTTTCAGCTTTGCAAACAAGTGCTGCATTTTGGCTGACAGCAAACCAGAAAAGAAAAAAAATAAAATATCCAAAACTAGATTACTCAAAACTGCAAATTGGGCTATTTGTTCATTTGAATTCCTGACTGTGGCTCTGTTCCTACTGTGACACAAAAGATTTTTCTGTGGTTTAAATGTGAGAGAACATATATTTTAAGAGAAACCGTGATAGATGTTTTTACCCTGTTTACTTATATGGTCTGAGACATGCCGAGTTTGAACACCAAATCTCAGCCTTAAAACACATCTTGCTAACTGCATCTCAACTTTTGCCCCTTTTTCAGGATCCCCAGGGATTTGAGAAAGAAATGTCAAAAAGATTACAAGTACACAGGAGGAAAAACAGCTGTAGAGACCCCGTACAACTCAGGCAGTAATAGATACAATTAGGCCCAGACAAAGCAAATAAGGAAATATTGGAAAATTTCACCACCATATTCATTTCTCACTACATCAGAAATCTTTGCTGTGAAGTGTGAATTAGACTTGCATCACAGAAGATTAGGATTCAAAATGAGAAAAAAAGCAGCAGCTCTCTTACTCTGCTACAGGAACAGAACCTGAAATACCTAAAAACATTTGGGGTTAGTACAGCTATTATAACAGCATTATCTCTCCAGATGATTCTTAGAGATTTGCGTATGTGTAGAAGAATAACAAATATTCCTCTTTTCTGCCTTCCCTCGTGTAGGCGTGTATTGTTTCCAGTTAACATTTTGGAACCCGAGGCACGGGAAATTCTCTGCACAAGCCAGTGGGAAATCAGCACTCCCCCCTGTGCTCTCTCTTACGCTTTGAAAATCTCTAAGAGCGCTCACCGGTTTCTCTCCACTGCTCAGGAAAGAAACTTCAGAAAAATCAGCAAAAGTGAGGCCACTAGTTTTCAGTGAGAGAGTTTTGCATTTGGGCAGGTTAAGCTAGTGATACGAGTTTAGTGATAGCGAGCAAGCCATTGTGACTGTAGGTACTGGGACAACTTAGTCATCCCTGTGAAATGCTGCCATGTTCCTTACACTGGTATGTGAAGAAATGTAGATGCTTTGCCATGAGGTTTAAACAAATTCCAGCATAACAAGCAGGAAACCCACTGTATTTTGTGGCAAATAAAGGGAAGTGAGCATGGCCTCAACCCAGAGAGCTATAGCTTAGAGACTAGAGCATTCTTCTGGGACACAGGTCTAAATCCATTAAGTCAGACCATAGCCCAGCTTTCCTGGGCCAACATTGCAACCACTGAGCAGCTGAACAGAAAGCAGCGTTTGCTTCCCTCTCTCGTAATTTTGCAGAGCCTACTCTAAGAACAACAGAAGGCAAAGCACAGGAGCTGGGACAGGTAGAGGAATCCCGACTTTGTGAATACTGAGAATCCTTAGAGATGTGTCTTTCCAGTACTGTCTCATTTGAGGCAGTTCAGATTATAGTCTAAATCAGTTTTAGACTTCTAGGGACTTCTAATGTAAATGAATGTATTCTCACATAGAAACTGGGCAAGTCCAGTGTCCAGCTGAGTAGGGACTTGCGAGGACTTAAAATTTGGACAGAGGCAGTCCAAAGGGCAGGCACCTGGGTGAACTGTAAGTCCCTGATGTGAATTTACACCTAAAACATCACTGCTGAAGTTAGCTTATTTGGCTTGCTAAATGCACTTATGAATCCATCTTCTTTACTGGGAAAATAGTTGCTCAGCATGAGGTTATGTCCTGCCCTCATTAAGCACATCGAGAAGGCATTACAAAGTCCTGCTCCAGCTCTTTTACAGTCAGTCCAAAGGCTGGGTCTTGGTACTTCTTTTTCAGGTGGAGACTGCAAAGATTGCTTTGTAGCAGTATTCCTTTCTCAAAAGGAACTAAAGAGGAGCTGGCAATGGTATCCAGCCTCTGCACCAATCAGTCTGTTGACTGCTAGAGACTGCAAAAGAAAGGCCAGGCTTGTGGCCAAGCCATTTGTTTGGTGCTCAATCTAATTCTTGGTACTAACTCAACTTTCTCTGTGACCCTGGGCAAGTTGCTTATCAGTTTCTCAGTTATCCAGTTATAAAGTGGGAATTCAGAGTACCTCCATGCTTCCTCACCATCTGCCAGGTCTATTTTCATTGTAAACATTGGGCAGCAAATGTCTTCTATTATTTATAGACTAAGGCCAGACGGGACTAGAACACCTTCTCGTCTGACCTCCTGCATACCAGAGGCTATTATGTGTATATACAATACACAGTGGGGAGCTGATCACAAATGGGGTCTCCAGGTGCTCTTTCAAAAGAAGAGAAATAATAATATCAACTCAAACACAGCCATCACCTTCCTCTATACATCCAAAGCACTGGGCCTGCTTACAATTTTGAAATAATTTTTATTATTTTTATAAAGCTAGCAAACTTCTCTGTGTTTCTTCCTTATTTTGGAAGTTGTTTCTGAAGACGATTTTTTAAAATGGAAGTTACTGAAAGAGTTCGTAAACACGAGGATATTTCAAGGACAAAATACTTGAACACCACAGCTCCCGAAGTGATAATAACGTGTGTTAATGCACTTAGCACTGGTGAAATTGTTTCTAAACTAAACATGATACAGCTTTAAGAGAAAGTAAATTCTGGAAATCAGTTAGACTGTCTGGGCACGATGCATAAAACCATATAAATCAGACCTCCTTAGATTAACTCACCTCACTCATCAATGTCTAAATATTATAAGGCTTTTCCAAGTAAAATACCCATATTCTTCTTGTTGATATAAGTTGACAAACAATGAGTAACTCAAGTTTAACCAAATCACAATCCTGAACTTTCATGCATTTTCAGATAATGTCCTCAGCGGCATTATTTGCTTTCTGTAGGTCTATAATGAAGTATTTAGATGGCACTCAATCTGTTTAGGAGAGGATCAAATACAATTCAGCTTCACGAGAATTAAGTTTACTCCCTGTTTCTGCTGGTATAAAAAAAAAAAAAAGAAAACTGCGCAACTACTCAAAGTAGCAGTAGCGTTTTCTTATCTTGCATCTTGATGGACTGGAAGAAAATAGTGCAAAATAAAATACTGCAGCAAGAAATGTGACAGAAGGTGTCATATACGTACTATAACATCACCTATTTATTCAGTTTATAATTGTATTACACACTGCCATCATGTCAGCGCTCTCAGAAAAACACCATCATATTGACAAAAGCAGTAATTCACATTGTTTCTCATCCAAGAGTGTGTGTGTGTTTTTCCTCAGGCTTTCCAACCCTTGTTTAAGGAACTATGATGATCTCAGTGTCAAAACTCAATTTATCAGATCCAATATATATTAAGGGAGTGAAATATAAGGGCTCGCAGCATGTAAGAGTTCAAACAAGATGATTTGATTATCCTCTCTGGACTTAAACCCTGTGATTCTGTAACATCTAGCACTGAAGTGAAGGAGCTGGAAGATAGGCTGCCAACTTTCTCTCTCCTTCTAACACAACCAAGCTGATTTAACTATAAAATTTGAAACAGAATGTAAGACAGTCCTCGACTGCACTCCCTTCTCATTCAACAGCTATGTAGGGATCTTCCCCGAGAACTTCTTTTAGGAAAGAGTACACTGAAGAAAGGAGGTAAAGTTAATCAGATCTGAAGATAAAACCTACCCAGCTTAAACACAGGCAGGACAATAACTCAGCCTGCAGGGAGGTTACATTCAGGAAAGTACCCTACAGTGAAGGGCTCCAAGACTTCGAATGGACCTCTTATGTAGGATGAGATGAGGGAAACTGGTACTGGAAGTGGAGGAAATGAAAACTGCGAGCAGAGGGGCAGCATGGTACTACCCAGGGTAAGAGCCTGACATCAGGAGTAATCAGGAGGTAACAGGAAACTTGTAGGTTTTGAAGTGATATCAGCTCATCTAATCTAACCCTGGAGAGTACTGGGCTCAGAAGAGAGCAAACCAGGGAGAACAGAACCAGGAGCGAGCCAGGAAATTGGAGAGAGCGCTGAGGTAGGTACAAACAATAAAGAGAAATGAGATGAAGGATTCAAGGAAGAAGAATATTGGGACAAAATACAGTGGCAGGGAGGAGGAAGAGACAGAAGACCGAAGCAGAGAAATTAAGAGTAGTCAGACAAGGACAGAAAGGTTCGGTCTTTGAGAAACTCGTCAATTGGCCAAGACTTCCTTCCCAGGGACTTGGATGGTATGGGAAAATTTCTTGACTCCCAGCAAGAGGTTAGGGAATCCACAGGATGCACACCCTTTCTTCCTTTCTGCTGACAGTCAGTGTGAAAGCTAACTCTCTCCTACTGCTGTCAATGACACAGACAGCTCAAATAGCAGATGGTTGTCAGATGTATCCTAAGATTGCCATCTTGCTGATGACCCCTGTGGGTGTTGTTATGGTTCCACAAAACCTAGATTGGTGTTTTCAGTTTGCTTTTCTAAAAACCTAGGGAATTACACAAAATATTAAAAAGAACATTATGCTTGTGAGTAAAGAAATTCCTAAGATAAGCAGTATCAAAATCACAAATGCCTATTCCTTCTTAATGTGCTCTCTTCTGTGCGCATTACTTGTGATATACATTGCTCTACAGTGATAACAGCTACATAGCCAAGACTGCTATTGTCCTTATAGTTTTGTCTCGTGTCTTTTTCTGCTGTTTTTGTTGTTATTGTTTGGTTTTTAAATAACACAGAAGATGGGTGGCAAATTAAGGGGATCCCTGTAGTGAGAAATAAAGTATATTCTTAGGGTCAAGACAGTTGAATGCTACCTGAATGAAGAATGAGATCCTACGTCTGCCTCTGTAACACAAGGCAGGACTCTGAACGGAGCCCTTAACTGACACGATGATCACTAATTCTCTCACTTCTTACACGTCCCATGTGAAACATCTGGCCAAGTTTGCTGACTACTCACAGTTTCAGCCAAAGTTTAATGTATTATAATAGTTTTCTGAATACCTAATATGGTATAAAAATGCAGAGTGCTTTGAAAAGCATTTTCAAGACATCACACTGTGACCACCAAAATTAATAGCAGTTTGGCAATTTTAAACTTCATCTCACAACATTGTCCAGGTTGCCCAGTAACACTGCTTGATTTTATAAGGATATTGTGAAGTATTACAAAAGCATCCACAAAGAAATTACTAATTCAGTCATCATCATAGAACGTGAATATCATATCTCATCTTTTTCAGTGAAGATAAAACAAAGCATTGAATGCTGATGAAGTGAAGACCGTCCCAGCTGAACATGAACGAACGTGCTGACATGGCAAAAATAAGCTGTGTGTGTTTGTATACATAAATACTGTATTTCTACTTCTGTAGAAAGGAGACAGCACAGGATGCACAGGCAATGTTAAATCTAACACGTGTGCTTGATTTTGCAGCCTTAATAATGCTTTGTTAAAACAGATTTTTGAATGCAATACACTACAGATAAACCCATATATGTAGTTTTCAAGAATTTATAGGGAAGAGACAAACCCTCAAGAAGTTGAACCAAAGTGTAACCCATTTTGTACCAATTTAGGAACTGTAACCTGACATCTTACTTTAGAGGCAGTGGCAGCAGAGAGTTCTGTTAAAGGTTCGGGCTGGACTAACAAGAAATGCAAGATTAACCTAATTAAATAACAGTGACTAATTTTCTGGCACTGAAATCCTCATACTCCATTCCAGTATAGTTCCAGAATCAAGCAAGCTCATGATTTCCAGTCCTGGTCTTCAGGCATGGTGAACTCGGCGGAGGGCATAGATTTTAGAGGTTTTACGCATAGGCAGGATGCTCCCTCCAAACCAGTATAGTTCCAGTTCCAACCAACTGCAATAAGCGCTGCTGGGAAAACCTTCCCCTTGCTGCCACCCTGCAAGCGCGGGGAGGGGGGGG
>NW_009649717.1:1084266-1093499 GCF_000708025.1 Charadrius vociferus
GGCGCCGCCGGCGGGGCGGGGGAGCGCTCCGGCTGCCCCAGGGAGAGCTCCCTTCTCGCAGGGTCTTTCGTACCCGCTCCGAAGGTACCGTCGGAACGCGTTTTAGATAAACGAGCGGTCCCATGTACTTCGGGGGAGACGGGGACGGAGGCGGCGGCGTTAGATTTCAGAGCATCCTCGGATTTGGCCATAGATGCCGATTCAAGATGACAAAAACAAGTCTCCAGTCGCCATACGTTATTATTTTTTCCTCCCAAATCAGAAAAAATAAGGGAAATCCTTGACACCACAACAGCTCCTGTGACATTTTTTCCCTCCTCTTAAATCAAGAATTACTTGCTGAAGAGGTTACGAGGTATTTTTGGACACATGGGCAAAATATATTTTTCCCCTTCCTATCTTAGAAAGCTGAATCGCTTTTGTTGTTTCTGGAAAGCTTTGTTCAGCCTAATACTGACACTTGCTGGGGAAACACGTCATGAAAACGCCAAGGCCAAATGGTTAAAACCTAGCAAGTAATAATCAGTTGAAACAGCCTTACAAGTGGGAGCGCTGAGCAAACGCACGGGCATAAGGCTGCCCCTTTGTGCTCTAGCCCTCCAAAACTTACACAGGCTGCACAGGGAGATCAAATTAAATATGCTCTATTTTGCAGCCCAGATGTTTTATTACACTCACACAAGTCAACACTAAATTTCTAAAAAGAAACAATGTTTCACTAAAACGTAGTCCTACTTGAACTACCTTTTTAAAATCGGAAATAGTATGTACATGCCAACAACCTTTTGAGGATTTGTTCAATGTAATGAATCCATTAGTACATGAGATTCCAATCCTGACCATTCTGTGATTCTGTGAGATCAAGTCCTTGGGAAATGTGACACAGCCATTTTCTTTAGCTGAAACCAAACTTTTCTTTTGTGAGCACACGATCCCAGTGTTTATTTGTCATCCTCACAGCCAGTGAGGGTTCTGCTTCTTTTTGGTTTGGTACCTGGACAAAGTTCAGGAGGCTTATGCTGTCACAGGCTTTAGTAAAAGGCAAGTATGGCTGTGCTGGTTTTAGGCCTATCCTACTAACCCTGGTTTGCATCTTTCCAAACCTATTACTCCCAAATCTGATTTATGAGAAGGGGATACACGCTGTTTCATCAGTGTTTAAAGCTAAAACGCTGGGCTTCACAATTACAATGGCTGAGACTTAAGTGCTTCACAGGCAGAAACCTCTAGCAGAGATGCAGCACAGAAAGCTGCCCGTTAAGGACACAGTTTAAAGTACCACACTAGAAGTTACCTGTTAAATCCCCAAGTCAAAAAAACTCAGCGAGATTTTTAGAGACACCCACCTGGCTTGCTCTATCCTGTGAGATGGCAGGGAGGGAGAAAGAAGAGTTTCAGAAAACTGTGTAAGATACATTTGGGGAAAATTAAAAAAAAAAAAAAAATCAGATGCAAAACATATTGCAAGGCCTATCCACAACTAACTCCGTTTCGTCAGGCTTAGCATCTACATCACAGCAAGCAGTACCATTTTCTGACTATACAACTGCTTTTCTTAAAGGCAGTACATATGTTCTTTATATACTGCCAAAACCTTGAGAAGGCCCAGACAAAATATTTTCAAATACTTGCTGAGTCTCTCTGACTGAAAAGATTCTTACTTGACTCAACTAGCAGGTTTCTTATACACAGAATACAAGGAGGCTTCTTACACATCCCAGAGCTGTGCATATGTGGGGACAGAAGCTGTGAAAAGAACACAACCTGAAAACCAGAAGTAACCGTAACAGTGAAACCTTTCCTTTTCCTCCTAAAAACTAACAACAACAACATGAAAGCACAGGCTGGGTAGCAGCAGCTCGTCCACATGCCAGAGGAAAACAAATAAAATAAAACTAAAAAAAATTTTAAAATGTCAGAGTTACACAAGCCAAGCCCTTTGAGAGAAAAAACAGCCCTCTGAATAACCAAACACTGGGTCCTGGCATTAGTTTTTAGAGTTGTTATTCTTCTCCTATATGACTGCAGTAATCTTGAATGTCTACTTACCCTTCTGAGGTCCATGCAAGAATCTATTTATAATTGTGGGATACCAGTGCTAGTGACACACAGCCTCTGTTACTGGAAATGATCCTGGCTGATTTACTAGCAACAGAATGAGTAGCTGACACGTCCTATGAGACTAAGCACAATTCTTAGAGAGGACATAGTATAAAGAAGAAAGAAGCCTTGAGATGTATTCAAAGGTAGTCAAAACAAAACAAAAACCCAAGAAGGAAAAAGTCTCCCTTTTGAATGCAACTGCCCTCATTTATGGATAAGGAAAGGAGTAAAGAAGTAGCCGAAGACCACAGTATCTATCAATTCTGTTACATCAGCTCTTAGATGTTCTAATTAAGATAACAAGGGTATACTTTTTTGAAGGTGAAAAGCATCCATAACCACAAAAATAAAAGCTAAGGAAACCAGACCTAGCATGTACTTTAAGAAATGCTTTGCTCACAAGGCTATCCATCACCACACAGCAACTCCACAAAACTACTAGAATAAAACTCCTAAAACTGATTTTGCTGTAAGTTTGAGAGTTATTCTTCCCTGCAATCCGTCAGAAGGATATCTTCACAGAACCAGAAAAAAAAAATCCTACTGGGATATCAGCTGACACATTTTTGCATCTTCCACAACTTTCTCTTTTCCATTCCCTTGAGTGCTGTATCAGTCAACACTTCACAACATCCACATTCTCTTATCAACAATCAGACACCAGTGTTCATGGCATCCCCTTGCCAATGGATAGGCAAGTTTGACACATGCCTTATTTATTTTGGAAATTTGATAAACTGTGATTCTTGGCTCTCGGTATTTCTAAGTTTGGGAACAGCTTTATGTATCACCAGCTCTGAATTAAGGCTATAAAACTTCTATGAAAATGTGTAGGTGGCCCCTTAGAGGAGATCTGTACAACACTGCTAATGAAACAGTTAAGGGCAACGTCTGTTTAATACTTAAAACAAGTTGAGCTAGCACACTACAGAGTAAGCCACACAAGTACTGATGTGACTGGAGTGTTTGCCACGCTTTGCAATAGCAGGAATCTATTTATACACGTTGGTGTACAGACCAGACACTCTGTGCTAAGCACAGGTGAGAGTGAGTAAGAATATACAGCTATAAGCTGTCTTACCCTTAAAACAATATTCTTAGGTTACACAAATTAATCACTTTCAAGTTGTTTTTCCTCGAGTTTAAGTGAGTCAGGGGAAATCCACAGCATTCCCACAGTTGCGAATGCTTCTGGGTATTCAAATGTCACCCCATGGGAAAACTACTTTGCACTATTAGTGTCAGTAGAAAACTCTTACTGGGCTTTCCAAAGGGCATCCTCACGTCACAGGGACTACATGGACAAAGAAGGTTATTCCTTCACATATGGCATTCCCTCCTGACTCGTCTCCGTACAGTTCGTCTATAGCTATTGGAGCTGTGTATTCAGAGGAAACTGCTATTTCAGATAGTAGCAGTGAGTGAAATACTCTTGCAGAGGTCAGTGTTTCATGATAAAGGAGACTGTTGCTTGGACAGAACAGAGTATAAATATCAGCTGCTTACAGTTATTTCTTTTCTTGGTAGTGGTTGATATCTGGAGTGCCAAATTAAAGAGCAAATGTGGTGACTATACCTTATAGTGTAAAATCAGTAAGTTAACAAGTCTTCTTGCGTCTCTTAGTCTAATGCAAAATCTGCATTTCCTCGTCTACAGTAGAAGCTATTTAACCAAGCAGTTCATATTGCAGGAGTCAACAATAGTCTGGAAAGTGCTTTGCCTTAGTTTGAAGATGACATGTTCATCAAAGAGCCATTTCTCTTAGGAAAACTAAAAGAACTGCTGGTTAAGTCAATGTAGGCAGCCCTGAAGACAGTAGTGGTGTTTTTTGCAACCAAGATATTTAGGTTATACAGCACCATCCTATAGGATGTTCAGGATTTTTCAGGCTGAGAAGGAAAACTTGCAGCTTAAGGATATCATTAAACAATACGTTTTATCATCGGGGATTAGCTGCATCTTCTGTTTCGCCAGGGTTATTTGGTGTGTGTTTGGGTTCTCCTATCTCCTTGCACTGTTGTGCAAGCTGTCAATTTTTTCTCAATAATAAGAAACATCTTGCCTGCAATGTTTCCTTCCCCCAGGTCAATTTGATACCCATTACTTTGGAATACGGGCTGCACCTCTGTTTCCCAATGGGTTTTGATCAGATGTGGATTTGGTCTAGAAGGTGCAATTGCAGTAGATGCTCGTCCACATTGCCAAAAGTTCAGACAGAAACCATTTAGCTCTTTTCCTGCATTAATTCTGTTTGTACCTTCCAAGAACTGTTAGTAAGAAAGTAGTTTCAAACAGGCATGGAAAGACTAACATCAGGAAAAGTTTTAGGAAGACAGAATCTTTCAGGACACACTGGTAGGATTCAGAATAGCTGATGCTATCCTGGAGGATCAGTACTCTACAGCTACCTATAAGTTAGAGGCTTGTGAACTTTAGGCCTTCTAGGGGACATGGGCCAGAAGCTAGTTATGATACTGGGGGTTCTTCCTTCTCTACCCAAGCCAGCATTCCAGAGTCTTGGCACTCCTGACTATGGGTATATGCGCGTATCTTTATACATATTGTCTTGATAATTAAGTTGTGGCCTGTCTTTTAACCTGTGCTTTCTGGTGTTAACAGTAATTCACAGATGGCTCTCCAGATATTAGAGCCAGCATTTCCCTCTCAACAAGGCACTGTTATTTCTTTTTTTTTTTTTTTAAATACTCGTGTGATGAACCTCTACAGTCCGATTTTAGGCCGAGTACTGCTTTCTAGGCACCTTCTTCCCCTGTGGAGAAGACAGTAATTTGCAGGCCACATACCAGATAGTTACTGAACATTAAAGAATTACCTCAGGACAGCCCGGCCTAGCACCACATGCTGCTTCCACAGGCAGCGGCCGGTATAGGGAGGTGGTTTTCCCCATTTGTGTATTAAGCACTTATATAATCTACACTGACACTGCAGGCCAGACAGAATCATTTTATCGGCTCTGCTCTCAGCTCACGGATTGAACCACTCAGCTCTAGCAGATTCCCTGACTCCTAACAGCTGCGGCTCCCCAGCACATTTCTCGGGAGGAGAACAGCCTTTCTGAAGGGCCTCATCTCTATTGATTCTAAGTCTAATTTCCCATTCTCTGTAAAACCCATCACAATCCAACAATGCTCTGCGGCTGCTGTAAATTTAGCCAAATATATTTTTGGCACTCTACAGGGTGCCCCCTGAGGAACTCAAGCCAATTGTCCTCTGAGCCGCTAAAAAACCTGAAACCTCCACCTACAGACCCTTCCCTCTGCCCTGTGCGTAGTGCCAGCTCTAACAAGAACTTTCATCTGTTTTTTCACACAAGTATCTCACTGACTTCATCCAAGTTCTATAATGCTTAAGTTATTCTGTCATCACTTTTTTGATGATTTACCACCTTCATATCATTCATAGAAGATTCAATGGAATCCAGAAACATCTGACACTTATTAAAAGAAAGGTATAAGGTGTGATATTGAACTACATATAGGAACATTACAACGCTTGTTGTTCAAGAAGGCAGCACGCTTTGCACTCTCCTAAATCTACACTACTCTGGAAGCTGAAAATTCCAAATTTCAGCACACGATTAAAATATAGGGCAGTTTGTGGGATACCCAAAAGATGCTCTCTGTTCAAGTCATATTCCTCACTCATGCTTCTTACTTCCAGTCCAACCCATGTTAGAGCAGAGCCTAAGAAAGCAACCTTAAAGAGAATTATTTTTAAAGTTCTCATGGGGCTTTGTCTGTCCAGGTAAAAAGCTTTTAAGAACGCCTTGATTTTCTTTTGTCTGGTTTAATTTAATGTGACCCAGCTTTAAGAGAATTTTTTCTTTTTTCTTTATTTTTTTAAAATTTCTGATTGCCCACAGGTTAACCATCATAACTAAATAAACAAATTTTAAATACCATGATTAAACGGTATGATATCTTTCTATTTATCCAGAAAAAAAACCCAACAGGTAACTGTCACTGTCAACAGAATTTCTGAGTGGGTCACAGCAGCATATTTTTCCCCAAACAGACCCACTAAACATCTGTCCTCAAGAGTTTTAAACTGTCCTCTGGCATTAGTTTGGCTTTCTCTCCATGTTATTCTTTTTTTAACTCAGAACAACTTTTTCCAGTCGTCCAGAGGAATCTCTAGTAAAAACAGACAAGTCATGAGTTGATGTTCTTGATATTTTTGAGGTTAAATAAACATTTTTATTTTTATTTAGAGTAAATCAACATCGTTCCTACAGATTGCAGTGGAGACTTCAGATTGAACTGAAACTTTGTCTCACATGCTTTATGAGGCTGTATATACATCTCAGGAAAGAGGAAAAGGAGGGCAGAAGACTTATTTTTCTTTAAATTACAGAAATAGTTTCATTTTAACCAGCTATGTTTTCCTTTGCAGGAAGTAATACTCTTTCAACATCACAGTTTATCCTAGGATTTACACCCTCAAGTAAAAAGATCCAACATTTCCACAGATACATGTAAGTTTGCAAGTTTTAAAACATACACACAGGAACAGACACAGTGCCAGTGAACATGGACATTACCAAGAAAGGGCTCATATATGAAGAGGCAATGGTCAACAGTGACTTAACGGATGATCACACGGCCAATGGAATTAAATTCACAGTAAGAATTCCTTCTCTAGCTGGACTGACTTGCTATTGAAGTGAGGCAGGTTTAAAGCTGTCTACTGCAAGAACTAATTTTTTACTTCACATTTTTTTCTAGCATTCCGTCATGGAAACAGTTCCTTCTTCCAGCTGTCTAATCAGTTAGGGTCCCAGATAATATACTTTAAAAAAATAATTTACCTAAACATTGAAAGACTTGAACTGGGCTGTTGCTTCTGACCTTTGGAGGTCTAAGAACAGTTCCAAATACATGAGAGAAGCCTGAAGTAAGAATTCCTGGAAATGAAAACATTAATTTCCCCTCAAAGAAAGAAAAGGTTGTCTAATTAAAAATATCACTTCTTTCACTATTCTTCCCACAATTAGGAGGAACTTCTTATCAGCTGCAACAATTTACCATTTACTTAAAAAATGCCCTTTTATTTATTTTAAACTGATGCTTAATCCCTCTCCAATAAATTCTCAGAGAACATGAATCAATATAGCTCCATGGAAGTCAAGCATGTTGTACAGATTTACTATATTCAAGGATTATTTTTTCCCCTAGCCACAAGCTGCTTACCAGTCATATTGTCAATGAACACACTGGATTTCGAAGTGTGGAATACCCCAAGATACCTTTGGTGGTTTGTTTTAGAAATAGTGGTGTTATGTACAGCAATGGAGCATGGAGTGTTTCCACACAAGTAAGTTGTTGATCTCTGACCTTATAATCCCATTTCATCCATACTACCAAGGTGAGCATAATGAAGAAGATTAAAATAATTTGTTTATCCTAATAAAAGGGAACCTGGATGACAGTACATAAATTCTAGTAAGTTATAGGAAGAGAGAAGATGTGCTAAAGGAATAGGGAAGCACAAGAACAGACAGGCAGCAGTTATCCAAAAAAAGATGCAAAGTTGGAAACTGAAAAAAAAAAAAATCTAATAATGAAAACAATGATGAACTGAAGCAAAAATCCCTAACCACTCTAAGGGAAAAAGCTGGGGGGAATAATGGAAAATAAAGTGACAATGTCAGATGAAGAATATGTGCAAGCGAGAGAAGGCTAAGACGGGATATTTTTCAATTCTCTGAAGCAACATCAGTCAGGACAAAACAGCCAAGATCAAGTCATGACTCAAGGAGTGGTGTTAAAAGATAAACTTGGGGATGCTCCACAATTGGAAGTAATTTACAAAAAGGAGGAACTGTCTTTGAAGGATGTGCTCTGTTGCAGTGTCTCACAACCCTCACAGTAAGGAATTTCTTCCTAATATTCAATCTAAATCTACTCTCTTTCAGTTTAAAACCATTATCCCTTGTCCTTTCACTGTACTCCCTGACAAAGAGTCCCTCCCCATCTTTCCTGTAGGCCCTCTTTAAGGACTGGAAGGCAGCTATAAGGTCTCCCTGGAGCCTTCTCTTCTCTAGGCTGAACAACCACAAATCTCAGCCTGTCCTCGTAGCAGAGGTGCTCCAGGCCTCTGATCATTTTTGTGGCCCTTCTCTGGACGCACTCCAGCAGGACCATGTCCTTCTTACACTGGGGGCTCCAGAGCTGGACGCAATACTCCAGGTGGGGTCTCACGGGAGCAGAGTAGATGGGCAGAATCACCTCCTTTGACCTGCTGGCCACACTTCTTTTGATGCAGCCCAGGACACAGTTGGCCTTCCACGCTGTGAGCGCACATTGCTGGCTCATGTTGAGCTTCTCATCCACCAACACCCCCAAGTCCTTCTCCTCAGGGCTGCTCTCAATCCCTTTATCCCCCAGCCTGTATTGATACCAGGGATTGCCATGACCCATGTGCAGGACCTTGCACTTGGCCTCATTGAACTTCATGAGGTTTGCACGGGCCCACCTCTCAAGCCTGTCCAGGTCCTTCTGGATGGCATCCCTTCCCTCCAGCATGTTGACTGCACCACACAGCTTGGTGTTGTCGGCAAACTTGCTGAGGGTGCACTCAATCCCACTGTCCACGTCTCAGACATACATTAAACAGCACCAGTCCCAGTATCATCCCCTGAGGAACGCCACTCATCACTAGTCTCCACTTGGACATCGAGCTGTTGACTGCAACTCTTTGAGTGCGACCATCCAGCCATTTCTTTATCTACCAAGGAGTCCATCCATCAAATTCATGTATCTCCAATTTAGAGACAAGGCTCTTGTGCGGGACAATGTCAAATGCTTTGTACAAGTCCAGGTAGATGATGTCAGTGGCTCTTCCCTTATCTACTAACACTGGATATGTTTGAGCTCTCACAATGACAAATTCAAGCTTTCTCTATAGAGGGCCTTACAGCTGGTCTGCACCACATTCACAGTTCTAGTAATAAAAACACGGTGCAGAGTGGTTGAAGCTAGCTTGGGATACATTTAAAGGTTCTTCCTTCGTCAGCCCTAGCACCCCTGTTACTAGCCTACTGTTGTCAACTGAATGTTGACAAACATTGCAAATGATGTTGCCTTCTCTCAACCTGCAATCTCATCAG
>NW_009649717.1:1093512-1114992 GCF_000708025.1 Charadrius vociferus
AAGAGAAAAAGTTGCTTTTGATGGGGTTAATTTCCTCTGAACCTACGGCTGTTGACCTATTTTTTGCATGACAGTTTATCAATTTGTTCTCATATTTTCCTCTCATGGTTCCCAAACACCAGGATGAACATTGGTAAAACACAATCTCTTCCAGCCTGTGGATACCATCCCACAGCTGAAAAACCAATGCTAGCAGCTGGCTCACTAGCCGCTGGTTTTAAAAATCCCAGATGCATATTTTCCAGATCTGCATATTTAAAAATATTTGATGTCTAAATACATACAATGCTTAAAGATAATGGAAATAACAGAAGGTAGTGCTCACAGACCAGGCTGGCAAGGTTTGGGTAAGAGCTGAGTGATACAATCTGTATTGTTTTTCCCCTGTGACTGAATGGAAAACTAGAAGCTGAGTTCACTGATTGCATGTGTGGCAGAGTCAGAAATAGGCAGGAATAAGAGAGACCATGAGGAAAAAGAGTTTGGAAAGACTGCCCATACAGCACCGGTAACAGACTACTGGAGGAAAGATTGTTTTTCACATTGAAGGCTGTTTAGAATGAGACTTGAAAGTAAAAACAGTTTCCCAAAAAACTTCTCTTTCTCTATAAAGAATTTATGGAGTTGTATTTAAAAAAAAAAAAAGTTAATGGCTTTTATTTTTTTTTCTTCCTAAGAAGAAACCTGCTAGGCTTTTTTTTTTTTCTTTTTTTCTTTTTAAACAGTATCCAGACCATAAATAGTTCTACTGATTTCAGCCGGACTAGCCACAAGGTTGAAATTATACATGTGCTTCAGTATCTTGCCAGTTCAGGTAAAGAAAGCTTACTATCTTAAAGAATTTAAGAATATGTACTAAAAATCCATACAAAGTCAACTGAAGGTAGCCATTTTAGCTCCAGCATGCTTGCATGCACATGCCTTTACCTGCTAATGGAGTTTTGCCAAAAATGTCAGGGCCCAAGCATTAGCTCACATGTTTTGAGTCCCCTTTACCACATAGAAAAAACATGCTCAGCCTAATTTTGCTATTGTATAGGTTATTTATTTTCTCAAATAAGTAGCTGTAATTGCTTACATCTTACAGGATTTTGCACGCAATTCAATTCTGTTTAACTGACATTGGTTATCTAGAGCTTATTTTTGCCCTCTTAGGCCTCTTCAGCGGTCAGCTGGCATCTAATCCTAGGGTTAGAACCTGGAATTTATTCTCTGGCATACATAACTGTTTGGATGGCAGGTGTCTTCCTAGATTGCTCTAGTCTCTTATTGAAAGTACTTTTTGATCCATTTCCTGCATTTTCTTGTTTGGAAGAAGGCCATGATCCTTCCTGAAGGATCCAAAGATGGAAGTTAAGAGGAAACTGTAAAACTCTGGAAACTGCTGAAAATACCGCCTGGAAAAAATTTTGAATATCAAGTGTGAGTTTTAGCAGGGACAAGATAACAATCTTCAGCAACAGACAAGCTGCTGCAATGAAGAAAAAGATTAATTTGTTCACTGTGCCCATGGAAGACAGAAAAGAAATAGTGGAATTACATAGGCATGCAAAAACACACCTCCTTTTTAATGGTATGATTAGTGAAGCTCTGGAACAAATTACCTACAAAGCTGTAGTTTCTGACATCAGAAGTCTTCAAGAACAGATGAAAGAAGCGTTGTCAGGAATGATGCAGGTACAGCACAACCTGCCTTGACTGTGATCTCATGAGCTCTACTCCTAGCTTATTTTTCAGGAAATACTACTTTTACTTTTTACTGTATCTTTAGGTGAATGAAGGGTCTTAAGAAAATAAAATTGGCTGCCTGCCTGACCAAACATAGAGTGAGGTTTGTATCAAAATTCATATAACCTGCAACTCAACAAACTTTCCACAAAACGTTTAAGCGTGTTTCTAGTGTAACACACACATTCTTGCATGAGACTTTGATGACTAAGGAATAATTGATTTAGGCATGTGCTTCCTACATAGGCAATATTTCAGAATTTGTTTTCTGGGAAAAAACCCAGACCCTAAAACTTTAGCATGAAGTCCCAAATGATGCAGAGTATTTTTTATTTCTTGCAGTCTCTGCTTCCACATTGGGAAAGGAAATGAAAGCTGTAGCAAGTAACGGAAATTATAGCTTTTTCTTCATTCCTCCTACACATGCATTAAAAAGAGGGCGTGTGTGGGAGGAACATAAACATGTTAACCCATTTACATTCCCTTTGCTCCATTTTCTCCATCCAAAAAATCAGAGTTCAAATGAAACATGAGAAGCTTTAGCCCAAAAGCAGAAAATCTCAAAGTGTCAGAGGTTGTTATGGGAATGAGGACAGAGTGAGTTTAAAAGGCCTTCCGGAGTGCATCAGTTACATTAACATCCACAAATTAATTACCTCACCTGCCCTGAAATTTAACTGTGTACGTATGTTAAATCACTAGTGATCACAACTTACTGACGTACCGTTGTAAACTGTATGTGTCTTCCAAGCATATATGTCAGTAGTTTTAATCCATACCACTTAAGACAGAAAAGGTTACACGCTCTAAATTTCAGTTTTGTCACTACTTACATATGAAGTTGAGACATTCCAACATTTGTTTACAGACAAAATATTTTACCTAACTGCAAACCCTATGTAAAAGTGACTGATCCAGCACATCTTTAGCACCATATTTAATGTATGACCAGTTTTCATACACTTATTTTCCAGCAATGCCATTGGGTGTCTGAATTATTCCCTGCAATCACAACAGAGCTTATCCAGGTAAAAGAACTTGGACTGCATTCCACAGAAAAGTTAAAATCTAGCAAAGAACTTTGATGCTAACATGACCACCATAATAATTACTATAAAAACAACGCACTTGGTCAAGTTCATCTTCAGCTATTTGCTATGAAATTGAAGACTACATTATACTTATTGCACAGTAAAATCAACTATTTGTTTTGAGAGTTTTTTTAAACATTAAAATAAATTACATTTCCCTTTTTGCATTAATTTTTCCAGGTTCTTTTTAAAATAAACTGTTCATTTTTGACTACAACAGCTAACATAGAAAACATAGACACAACCTTAGCTTTCTAGCCTGCGGGCAAAATATAAAATTGTTGTTAAATTGGAATGGGCCAGAAAATGGATGGTGAAACTCGTGTGTGAAACTTTTGCTACTAACAGACATTTGTCCCGTGACACGGATCTTAAGTACGGCACATGACAAGGCATGTGTCACTGTGTCACAGCAGCAGGATTCAGGAGTATTTTGCTGAGTGAGTCTGAAGACCAAATACTTCTGGTACCAAGATATGTAGTGTTACACCATCAAATACCTCAGATCATTATATGCATT
This sequence comes from Charadrius vociferus, assembly GCF_000708025.1. Classification (NCBI taxonomy): domain Eukaryota; kingdom Metazoa; phylum Chordata; class Aves; order Charadriiformes; family Charadriidae; genus Charadrius; species Charadrius vociferus. The sequence continues at coordinate 1,096,852 of NW_009649717.1, forward strand.
ATCAGCATACTTTCCATGTGATGAATAAAACTCAAAGTTTTGTAAGCTTCTTAATGTTCATTTAATTAATCTTTTCTGTCTTCACTCAAATGTAACTGATTGAATATCCCCTTTAACATTCATACCATTTGCCTCAAATATCATAGAATGGTTTGGGTTGGAAGGGACGTTTAAAGGTCATCTAGTCCAATCTCCCCTGCCACGGGCAGGGACACCTTCAACTACATCAGGTTGCTCAGAGCCCCATCCAACCCGACCTCGAATGTTTCCAGGGATGGGGCATCTACCACCTCTCCAGGCAACATGTTCCAGCACCTCATCACCTTCATTGCAAAAAAATTTTTCCTTCTATCTAGTCTTAATCTACCCCTTTTCAGTTTAAAACCATTACCCCTTGTCCTATCACTATTTTCCCTGACAAAGTGTCCCTCACCAACTTTCCTGTAGGCCCGCTTTAAGTACTGGAAGGCTGCTATAAGTTCTCCCTGGAGCCTTCTCTTCTCCAGGCTGAACAGCCCCAACTCTCTCAGCCTGTCCTCCTAGGAGAGGTGCTCTATCCCTCTGGTCATTTTTGTGGCCTCCTCTGGACTCGCTCCAACATATCCATGTCCTTCTTATGTTGGGGGTCCCAGAGCTGGACACAGTACTCCAGGTGGGGTCTCCCCAGAATGGAGTAGAGGCGCAGAATCACCTCCATTGACCTGCTGGACATGCTTCTTTTGATGCAGCCCAGGATGCCGTTGGCTTTCTGGGTTGCAAGCACACACTGCCGGCTCGTGTCCAGCTTTTCATCCACCAGTACCCCCAAGTCCTTCTCCTCAGGGCTGCTCTCAATCCCTTCATGCCCCAGCCTGTATTGATACCAGGGATTGCCCTGAGCCATGTGCAGGACCTTGCACTTAGCCCGGTTGAACCTCATGAGGTTCACATGGGCCCACTTCTCGAGCTTATCCAGGTCCCTCTAGATGGCATCCTGTCCCTCAACTGGCAGTTTGAGCCTAAACCTGTCAAATTATTTTTTGAAGTGCATGGCAATATAACAAGATACCTTACACTGGTGCTGCAGGAACAAACCTCACAATTTAACTCCCAGATACAGTAAGTCTGTTAAGAAATCTAAGCTTACAATAAAATTGAAGTCAGCATAGTAATTAAAAAATTTAAGCAGACGCTTCCATTTCCAAGCAGATACTCTCATTCTTTCTCTCCTTGTTCATTGTTATTTGCCCCAGTGTTACAACTCTCTATTCCCTGTGCAAGATACAAAGGAATGGGTCCATAATGTTCTAGCTTCATAAAAGACTGGGTTGAACATAAGCCATCTCAAATATTATCCTGAAATGTGAACTAAACATGAACTTTTCTGAAGTTCAAAAAGTTAACAAATCCCCACGCTTCTTGATTTTAATGTGACACAAAGTCCTTCTTATGTGGAAAAGTGGGTGTATTCCTAATTAAAGAAAGGGGGTGTATTCCTAATTAAAGGGAGATTGTTAGCTATTTCCAGTGCACAGAGGATCAATCCATCTAGAAAATAACCGTATCGAAAGTAAAGCCAGGATAGGGATGCTACTAAGTGTGGGCTATAACCCAAGGCCAGATATTTAGGAATGGTGGACTAATTTCAGGTTCATTAAAAGGGAAGGAGCTGGCAACTGCTGTTCTTGTAAGGAGTCAAATTTCTTCCTCAGTAGGAAGACTAGCAGCCAGTTATAAGCTTTCAGTTACTTATGCTACTGTGTACTATGTAAGTTCATTGCACAAATGTCAAAACACTCATCTGATGATCTGATTGAGCAATCTTCATTGTCCCGGTTGCCCTCAAGCAGTAAATATTGCATGAAATTCTTTTTTCTCATTTATAAATGAATCAACTAAAATGCAAATACCATTACAGCTGCCATGGTCTGAAGACATCACAGTGAGCAGAAGAATAGTATATTCACATTAGTGAAACTAATACAGTTGGGAAAAAAAATACACAGAGCTTTGGGCACTGAAACCCTTTTCCCAATAATTTTTTTCCCCCTCAAATGATATTAGTTGTTGTAATTAAAGATTTTATTTGTACCTTGACTCAGCTTTTCTGGAAATTACACTAAAACTCTGGCCCTGACTTTGACCTAGCCATTCAGAGACTGGATAATGGCTCTGGGGGAGGCGCGGGGGGAAATACCAAAACCCTAACCCACACCCCACCCACCCCAAAAAAAAACCCCAAAACAAACCAGTTAGAAGACCACCGATTGCATTCCTAACAATTCTCCACAATGAATTCATCAGTAGTCCAAAATCACTGGACCATCTTTCAGAACAAAGTGTTTTTCTTTGAGCCATGACATCTTCTAGGCTCCTAAGAAGGAACTCGCATTCTATGGTGTTAAAATCAGAAATCTTGTCATAGTGAGATTTTGCTTCAATTTTTTCATGATCCTTTATGTAGCTGAGTTTTAAGGAGTATCACTGTGGAGTTAGCGAATTAATCAATTTGCTCCTTTTTCCAGCACACAGTTTCAACAGAAATAACGAACACCATATTTCGCCTACCACTGGCCACCACCATGATTTCTTGAAGTCAAACAATGTATTTATGATTACTTCTCATCTTTGTCCGAGATGTGGCAGCCAGTTCACATAGAATATTTAAGAGCATCATGACCCGTAGCTGTTTCTTGAACTGTTTACTCAACATGGTTGAAAAGTTTTCTCCAGCTCAATATAATTTCAGTCTTCAGCCAGAAACACAGAAACGATGTGATCTTTGGGGGCTTACAAAACATGAGTAGCCTTACAAAATCTAGGCAGTTTGCCAGAGGTTTTTTGATATTATTTTTTTTAAACTTTGTTGAACTGTGGTAGAAGGTTAAACAGTTCACACAGTTTTGATTCTCCCTACCCCCAATTTGCCTTGTACTTAATGTTGTCTTGTCAAGAAGTAAAGTAACTTCATAATGGGGTGGATGGAACCATTTCAGCTATTACACAGCAATGATGGTATTGCTGGAAATCTGAAACAAATGTTAACCTCAATCCATCTCAGCTTGAAAGAAAAAAGTGTATTTCACATGCTGAAAAGTCTTTACATCACATGGTATCAATTTTCTTATGGCTGGCTTAAAAAAAAAAATTTAAAAACCAAACCAAACTTTATGTCCTCTGAGAACTGGAGTGCAGGAAGTGAACTGCTCGTGCCAAGGGGCAAGACTTGCAAATTTGACTCGAGTGAAAGAATGTCTGGTTTCCAAAAACACTAATGAGCACAACATACAGAACAAGCATATTTCTACACATGCATTTGAATTTATGCATGTTTTGTGGCAGAAAAGGTCTATCACTTAAGAACAGATAGGAAGGTGGAAAAAAAAAAGCAACCTGTTGAAAATTGAAGTTTGAAAGCCCTGGGCCATACTGGGCCATTGATTTTTAAGATTAGAAACAGATGTCTCCTTTCTAAAGTGCTCTGAATGATATATTGCTTCAGACAACTCTCTAACTGGACATAGACATTTTAAGTCCTGTTGTGAGCCACAGAAATTTTGTAAATCAACCCTTAAGTAAGCAGATACGTAGAAAGAAACCAACAGACTAATATCTAACAAAATGTATTTGTGTTCGTTTTGACAAGTGTTATTTTATTGCTGATTGTGTTTTGAAATGCTCTCATGAATTCATTCTGGTGTGTCTGGGGGCAGATGGAAGACAGTCTTGATGAGAGGCCTTTAGCTGGGTGCCTCTGCTAAGGAACCTTTGTCAGGAGATATGAAGAATGAGCCCTCTTTATTCAAAATACAGAATTCCTGAATTGGCCAAACATTAATTCTTGAGGTGCCTTTACAGACTATAAAGTTCAGCTAGTAAATTGCTAGATAATTTAGGCTGAAATTTTCAATATGCAAATTATTTCCTCATTAGTGAAAAAATAAATTTATCTATTCTTGTTTAGAAATGTATACACCGAAAGCAAACCTGACTCGTCTCTCTTTAAAGCAAGAACAAACGAAAAAGTAAGGTCAGTACCACTTTTTCCATTTTATACCTCCACTTCACATTTAGAAGGGGTCACTCCTATTTGTTCTTTGAGGCCTAACTATAGCCTGTAGCAGAGCTGTAAACAGTTGCGTTAGTGGGCATTCACTTGTCTGTTTTTAATGTAAGCATAAATAGTAGCAGTAACATTATGCAGATTGCAACCGTCATCTTTTCCAGTGTAAACCAAGACGGGAATGTACCCTACTAACTTCTACTGCTAGAAAAACAGTGTAAAATGGAGGCCTGCATTCTTGCCAGTGGGTCGGTGCTCACATGAACGGGCTCACTGGCAATTTTAGGGAATGCCTGTGAAGGCAATCACCCAGCTGCAGAGAGAGTGCAGCTCAACCTGGCCTTAACTGACATCCCCAAATCCCAGGCAGCCATGCTTTGCATGCTAGTGATGATCTCTCTTCCTCAGCCTTTTCACTTTCCCTCCTACCAATGCACAGAAAAAAGTAATATGTGGTTCTTTTCTGGGCTGAGATCTCAGCTACTACATTAATTTTTTTACCTCTGTGAGCAACCCCTCTAAGGTCCCGTATGGTATGTTTTCCAAATTGTTGCCAAGTTTCAAGCCACATAGCTAAAAATTCCTCCCAGGAACATTTTTATTTCTTTATTTCATTTTTCAATAGCATTTTTCAATAAATACTCATTAAGGAGAGTATGCTTTGGCATTTTTGCTTATAGGGAGCATTTCATTTATGTCAGCAGGAGATAACAGGACTGCACGTGGAACGTTTACTGTGAACTATTAGCTCGCAGTTTGCAATGTTTCTGAAAGTGCTCGTCTTTCATTGACTAGCTATGGAATGATTGCTCTTCATTCCAGTTTCAACACTCATCTTCAATACAAAGGCACATATCAGCCTCACACAGTAGACTGTAAAGTCATCATTTATACTGTAATCCTCACTTCACCTATTTGCATTATTTACCTATATTACCATGATTTTCCTATTGCATAATCTGGTCACATTTTAGCACCTTGCTCCTGATGGAGCATCCCATACGATTGCATACATACATTACCCGGGAATAATAATAAATAATTTACAGCTTAGACTCTGAAAACAATTATTTGAAGCAAATGTATTGTTTACACCAACAGAAAGCCTTACGGTAGTTATATAACTGAAATACAATATGTACAATAAAAATTTTACACTTTTCCCTCACTCAATCCCTAACATTATTTATACAAACAGGTACATTTCACTTTAAGAAAACAGTAGGGCAGCGCTTTCAACTATACAGGGGGAAAAAAAAAAAACAAACCACCTGATTTTCTCAGTTCCTTGAGGCTCACTTCTTCGGCTTTATCACAGAAAAAATGCTTGTAATTGTCGCATTTCAAAAATTAAAGCTATTGATGGAGAGAATCAAAGCAAGCAAGTACATAGAGCAATTGCATAAAAATATTCTAATTTAACAGTGTATTGGAGAGGTGGGAAAAGGGAATAAGTCATTGATGTGAGAGGCTGAGCTACCATGTAAGCTGTCTCAAAGTGGTTTGAGGTTCTCTGACACAGATGTAAAAAGCTGAGCAATTATGCTAGTGAAAAACCACTTAATCGCTTGACAGTTATCAGACATGAAAAATCTAACTGCATTATAGTCAGTTAATATGATTGGGTAAACTAATAAATTCATAACATACACAAGCAATTTACCTGAATAGTTTGTGCTGTATACTTAGGACCAAATTCAACCTTTCTTTACTCCAGACATCCCCCCTGGGGTGGCAATAATTCCACAGGCATAAACAAGGAGAACGTAGGTTATTTTTACTACGTGAGTTTGCCAGGAGCAGACAAATTCTGTTCCGAGCTCACGTATGTATGAACCCAGTGATATCCAACAAAAAAAGTTTAATGTACACAGCAGGCAATTGCAGAGGATAAAGTCTTTCTAAGTATTGTTGCTGACAAGGACCATGGTCACAATAGATAGTGCTGAGACACAGAACTTAGGTAAATGCTGGACACCAAACTCCATTCCCCTACTCAGGACTGTTCTGTGCTGACTAGGCACTGCCCTCTTTGACCTGAGAGCTCCTGAGATGCCACGCAGGCATATGTGTCCAGAAGTGGTCAGATGCAGAGATCAGGCAGAACGGCCTGAGAAATTTTCCCCCAAAAGTTGGAGATGCAAAGCCAGTGTTGCCCTTAGTCCAGGGGACCTCCAACCCACTTTCTAGAGACTGCATCTGAAGAGGAGTCACAGTGTATAAGAGACATGTGGAGCACCTATAATCTTGCACTTTTTCTGGCATGGATGTCAGGCAGGCATTGCACCACAGTGTCTGTAATGGTGACCTTAACCTCATGAGCAAGGAGAATCCCCTGATCTATTCCCTCTCTGGCCGTCCTAGATTCAGTCCAGTTTGTAGCTGATCTTACCTCCCATCACATCTGCTAACAAAGATTCTTATTTATTTTCACAAGTGAAACACTGTTCTTGAAAAGAAACCTAACCAGAGAAATGAGTACAAGTAGGAAGATACCCCCATACTCGCTCTCTGGGTTTTTTATTTTAATTTTTTTTTTTTTTTTTAAGAGGGTGAGACTAAACTGAATACTTACTTTTGCCACAGAGTTAAGGACACATTTCATGTGGGCTGTCCAGTCATACGGAATCTATTAGGCCACCTATCTTAATCAGAAAGCCCACAGGGAAAGAACACAGCATTAAATATATAAATGTTCCACTCCTGCACTTTTCAGTTTGCTATTTTCCCCATAGTACTATACTAATTTCAACATAATGGCAAGAAGAAGGCAGCATAAATCAAGTCTTCCTAAATAGAGAGAACAGCCAAATCCCATACTTGTAAAGAGATGTTTATCTGAAGCCTTGCAAAAAGAATAAGCAATAGACATCAACTGTTCAAACAAAGCAAAAAATCCCAGCAAACCTACACTGTATTTCAATTTGCAATATATCCTGCAGGACATAATGCATAACATATGCCTGTCTCAGCACTTTGATAACTCAATTCACATATCTTGGTCTCACTGAAGAGGAAATGTTGGAGACAAGGATTTATTTCTGTTTTCAGCTTGCTTTTCATTGTACAGACAAAACAGGCCAATGGGGTCTATTCAGTTATGACCCCATTGGCCTGTTTTGTCTCTTTCTGTATGTCTGTACTGAACTAAGCTGTGAAGATAAACAGTGTGCAGGGGTCATCTTTTTAAAGTGGGTATAAAATGTTATTAATAAAACATTTTTTAAAAGCCAGTTTGGCTTATCCTGTGTGAACATCCATTCCTACAGGCAGCCTAGACCAATAGAACACAAGGTAACCATCCTTTAAGACCCAGGTGGCAAGTTGTGCTGCGACGCCTGACAAAGGCTTACCACCAGTGTTCACAAAATTCTGCATTCACCCAAGAAACATGCTCATATTTTCTCTCATGGCAATTTTACTGGAGCCACTGCTGCAAAGTTGCTTATGTTTTCTTTCCAACTCCGTCTCATAGCTTCCATCAGGGACACAGTTAACTGGAACCATCACATGGCCAGGGACGAGCTATGGTGTTTCAGCCTAACACAGTAAGATGCTGTATATCACAGTATTTTTCTTATTCTGACATTATTCTGTATTCTGACACACATATTTGTCTTGGCCATCTGCTATTTCTCATTCCTTCCTAATCCTAAAGGCGGGGACTTACTTCCATGCGTCTAATACACGTCGTCTCTAGGCCTTATCACAATATAAACAACCAATCAGTGCAGCAAACACTGCTGAAAGTAAGAAGTGTTCATATTACTCATAGCTCTGAGTGTTAATGTATCACTTCAATCTAATTGGGCCTCTGACAATACTTTTTACCAAGAAAAGGAAATGAGCCTTTAGAGTGTGGGGATCTAGTTGGTCTTTTAAACCTCTGTGTTTTACTTTTGGGGTAAATAACCTGTCTTCTTTTTCTAGAAATGCTAATATTTTCTTGAGAGGTATCATGAATGCTGCCAGCCCATTCATGATTTCAAAGACAACTGTAACTTTAATAAACAATCAACTTTGCTTTTCTGAGAATGGTTCCCCCCATGCTACTACACAAATGTAGTCATTTAAAGATGGCTATTAGAGGCCTCCAAGTTTAAAATGTGTGCTAAAAAAACCTATGATCTGGGGAGTTCAAAGTGTACGTTTGCTTTTGCAGGTTATCTGTGGTACAGTTAGACATCTAAGTGGCCACTAGTAACCTGATAACCTACTTGTAAATTAGGTACGCACACAAATTTGGGATAGTATTGCATACACAGTTGTGCAAACTCAAACTTTTGGAATTCTGTCCTTCCTTATTGTAGCAAGTAGAATGATAAAATGGTAACACTGCATTTGTGAAGTAGAGCACTGCTAGTAGTTCTCATTGGTTACCTTATGAGTTAAGGCCAGAATCTTACTAAAATTCTGCCTGGGAAAACTGCAGTTCCACGATAATGCTTTTTGCCACTGTTGACATTTTCTTCTCTCAGAGCTGAGGAGTGAATCCCCATTAGTATTGTTAAGACTTTAAAAACTGTTTTCCTTTCAAGCAGCTGGCTATAAACTTTGCAGGGAAATCTATCGACCTTCCATAGTTGGCAGTCAAAATGAGTTGAGAGCCAGTGAAAATAAATACTTCAAGATTATACTTCAGCTAGGATTCAATTGTATTCTGCTTAATGTCCTTAAAATACAAGGAGGAATAACCACACTCCTCATATTTTGTCCCTTAGGTGAAGGAGTGCTCTGCTGATCCCCCCTTAGAGGCAGCGGTGCTTAAATCTGAGAGTCAACAACTGACTTGCCCATTTTGGTTCTTGTTTAGAAGAATTTTTAAAGTTATAAATATAAGGCGCTTACAGGAATCAAGTTTTAGGCATGTTTCAGATCTACTTGCACTGGTTAGTAGCTCTGTTTTATGCTACGTATAGCCTATTAAGCAAAGGAAACACAAAGGGAAGCCCAGGTATGCAACTTCAGGAATTTATCTTCTAAGCACTGAGCCAAAACTGATGCCTCATTTTCTTGATCCCAAAGAACCTCACAGAAGTCTATTGCTAGCATAAATCAAAGAGTATGCCAAGATTTTTCCAGGTATTGGCACAGAGGTGGAATGGCAAAAAGAACCCTCTTGTTCACCAAACACATAATTTTGTACAGCAAGCAACAACACAAGCTGCTTTCTCAGGGAAGAGAGAAGGGAGGAAAAACAAAACCCAATCACCTTCACCCTCCAATACAGATGTGCAACTTCGGTTGAGAGCAGACAACATCACATACCTACAAATCAGTCTGTCAGATTAGAAGCTGCCTCCTTAACCTTGCACACATGGTTCTTATTTAGAACAGCTACATTGGCCTTAGAGCATTAAGCGATGAGGAAAAAGCTTGTTTACGTTCAGAATCAAACCCACAGTCCCCACACCGATGTGTAACAACTTATTTATCTTTTGAATTTGAGTTTTTTTCCCCCTCTTCACACCAGAAGAGAACAGACCAGTTTTCAGGGTGATGAAAATAACTTGAAAATTAATCAGTCGTGCACAGGACATTCAGGGTTTAAATGTAGTTTTCTTCAGACATGCTTCGCCCACATAACAGCATATACCATAGTATATGAGAACCAGTCGGATGTCATGCAGTGCAGTGGGTTTGTTAACAGAGATCCATTGTATCAATTTGATGGAGTGACTGTGCTGAATAATTTGGCTTATTGCGAGCATTCTCTTAGTATAATCCGAGTATCACATTCTTTACCTTGATAGAGCTTTGATATTCATGTCTAGCCAGGTCAGATAAAGATGATGCTACGTTATCTCTGAAAAAAAAATCACATTTTACTTTAAAGCCGTATTTAACCAGCAGGATTTAAAAACAGTTCATTTGGCTCTCATAAGTATTCTGCTAAAGGAAAAAGAATGTTACTGAGTTACACGTACTCATAAATAAGAGACAGCAGCTGGAACATGGTTTACTAGAGACACAACCCAGCAAGAGTACTTAAAACCCAGCGCCTAACTTTAAGCAAGGGAGTGTCCTTGTGAAGCAAAAAGATTTAGCTCACATGTTTAAGTTAGGCAAATACTTCAAATGTTTCATTAAGACTTCAGGATTTGCATGCTCTTGTCTTCCAAGTTCAAAGCAAGCTTCAGTGAACCCACAGCAATGTTGGGTTTTTTGTTGGTTTTTCTGGGGGGGGTTGTTGTTGGGGTTTTTTTTGTTGTTGTTGGTGGTGGTTTTTTGGCTGTTTGTTTGTTTTTTTTAAAGAGAGATTCTTCCATGGATAGGATTCTTTGTCAGCATAAATTGGATAAATGTAAGACAGCACTTTCTATGCTGGGATAAGGAGTGCTGGAAATGGACTCCCTGACACCTGAACTCACATTAACATTGGTAAACGTGCACAGGGAATAAACCTTTGGGGAGGTGGTGAGCGGGTATACAGTAAGGAGAGACCGCATCTGTGTCACTGCATACAAACACAGCTTAAAAAAAGATAGCGTTCAAACTAAAAGCAAAGAATTTAGGATTATGAGTGGAGTACGTCTTTACTGAGACAGTGTGGAGAGAGTTGTGGAATCCTGGATTCACTGGAACAGTCATTCTGTGATATGAGCGATAGGAGGGACATACAGGAAACATCCTCTAACATTAGCAGAGATATTCTCTCTGCCACTTGTAACATCTTTGCCAGAAAAAATATTTACCATTTTGAGAGTTATAAAATCCACTCAATCTTCAATATTTAATATCCTCATCACAAAAAAAAAACCCCAAACCTGCATCTTTCTAAGCAAGGTAGAAGAGAACACAGTAATCTCAATTTGCATCTACTCAGGGTCTTTTTGAAACAGAAATACTGTAAGTGCACTGGTGATCAAGTTTTCCTGACTGAAAGCAGCAATGAAATATGTCCTTCAGAAATAATGAAATTATTTCTCATCTTTGAACACTAAGTATAGATCTATACAGCGGAAATGGGCGCAACTAAGAGTAAACTCTGTTTTCAATTCAATTTGATACTTTAAACGAGCATTAGGAATGCCAAAAATCAGAAAACTGGTGCCAAAGTCAACCATATAGAGAATTTTGCCCTAAAACTGTAAAGGTTATTTACGAGGTTTCTACCATGAACCAGGCCATTGTATCCGAACAGCTCTCCTGAATTTGCAGACTTTTAAGATTTTATGCTTTCAGAACACATTCTCTTTTCTTCATTGCTTTCATCTCTGGAGATGTTTATAATATGTAACAGGGCTATTCATAGCAGGGCATACTCCATTCTTACTACTATACAAGAGAAAAACCCACAAACCTTCACATAAGTATTGATCTTGATTCAAAATTTTCCTCTGATTTTGTACCGCATCTCTAGACCAAGTTCCATCTTTCACTGATACTGCTTCTGAGGATTCTTTGACCATCTCATTTCTTACCTTCAAGTCAGATTTTTCTTGCAGTTATGGCTGAGATCAAAAGTCTGATCTGCAAGTGAAATACTGCTTTCAAGCAATGACTTGTATAAGTTCTTGCAGACAGTGTAATACCTGTTCTAGCTGAACTAAAGATCATCTGTCACGAGTCAAATTTGAACAGCAAAGACTGAAACCAAACCCCATGAGAGGATACTATGGCTGTAACTAGCAAGAGTTTTTCTAGGGTTTATGATTATTGGAATTCAAAATTTGTGACTGAAAGGATCACCTGTAATTCATGACATGACATTCAAATATACACGATTCTGCAGGGATGAGGGAACCCACAACATTTATTTTGTAAGATCTCATCAGATTGCATGCTGACATTTCAAAACCCCAAAACCATAGAAACACGCAGAGAAAAACAAGTCTATGTGCTTTCTTGCATCCTGTTTGCCTCCAATGCTGTTGGTAATTTATTCACACACCCCATTTTGCTTCCTCTACTAGCTAAAAAAATTCATACTCCAACTTTACTTCACTTGAATTCAAGTATAAACTCTTAATAGGTATCTCGAGTTTTCCCATATTAATGAACAGACATATTCAAACAGTCTTTTCATTTGGAAAGCTGTTCTTTCTAACTAGTGCTCAGATTACCCATTGAAATATTACACTAGAGCGTAAGTTTGGCCTTTCAGTATCAACTGGGGAACATGTGTGGGTGCTTTCTTGTTAACTTGCTATTTGGAGTATTTTAAGTATTGAAACATACATAACAAAATTTTACTATTTACTGTACGGTCAGGTCTTCTCTAAGAACGCCAAAATGGAAGTGCCAACTCAGTCGTCCCTCCAATCCCCTCCGAAGAGAAAGCCTTAATGAGAATACAGAAAAGCAAAGAGTTTGTTTTGTTTGCTGTTATTTTTTGTTGTTTGTATTGTTTTTTTAAAAAACCAATTGCCTCAAACACAAGTTAAGCAATATGATGCCAATTAGTTGACTAGTAGGAACTGCACAAGAGCGTGAACATCCAGAAAGCTTTTAAGAACTTCCTTACAGGATTTTACTTCCCAAAATGTTACATGTTTTGCCAGGCATCTGTTGACTTATGGTAATACGCAAACACACACCCCAAAAAAATGAGCAGTTGATAGGCTCTAGAGAAATACATTGACTTCTCCTAAGCAGATATAGGGCAAAATGGAGAAGTGGAACACAGATAAATGCTCAGTATCCACCTCACAAATTTGTCAACCATTGATCTAATACAGGGTGGGGCCAGGGAGAGGAACCCAAACCAAAAATACAGCACCACAACACACCACACCAAAAGAACAACAAAAACCAAAACAAACACAAACACACCCACAGAATATATAATCCAACCTTTTCTAACCTATCCTCAAACTAATGCTGAATGAATATCAGGGTATGCCTGAGGGAAAGATATTGATAGAGGATCCCCACAGATTTTTTTTGTGGAGACTTGTACTTAATTTATAGGTTTTGATATTTAAAGAATATTGCATGAAAACACTTAGTTTGGCATGATTAGTTCCATTAATCAGGAAAGTCTTAACAGGCTGCAGAATCTAGATTTAGCTGCTAGCAAACAAAATTCATTCAAGTCATGGAAGAATGCCATAGGGCTGTATTAAAAAGTTACCAGCGTGTTACTTACAAAGTTCACAACCACATTTCAGAAGAAAAACCTTGTGTATTTTATTTCTGCTCCCATCTCTGGAAACCGTATTTTGCAAACAAATGTGAGCTTGCTACAAGTTCATGTAATCTCATCCTGCTCCTAGACCCTCTTTGTTAGGGTTCAGTACTGTGCTAATCTTACCCACATCGTTTTTTGTTAGCTCAAAGCACAGAGAGAATTTCTTCCTCTGTACCAGTAAGCAGTCTTGTTACCTCCCACCTCAATACTTCAGTACTTTTAAGTTCAGTAGAAGTCTATTTAAGGAACAGCAACTGGAACTCATGTTCTTATGTTATCTTGATCAAAAATATAATGATCAAATTCACTCTGGACCACTGCAGGTATAGAAAATTTGGAATGGCCAAGAAAAACAACTCTAAGCTGTCTGGAAGGCAAAATATGTTTCAGGTTCTGCATTTCAGCTATGTATTTATAAAGATGGCTCAGAGCCTTGTTGTGGTTTTGGAGCCCGTGTAGAAACATCAACCATGCTTACTCATTTTTCAGAGTCTACTACAGCTTGAGAAATAGGAAGAATAAAAAAAAAAAAATCCATCTTTTTTGTAATTAGGAGGAATCAATAGACTTCTTCACAAGACAGAAGAACTGAAACAGGACAAAAAGTCTGCACGCTTCTTGAGATCACACAGTAAGTCTTAGGGACACTAAACAGCAAATGGCATCTTTTTACAGTCAAGTTATGAGCAAAGCGCTTGCTTCCTAGTTAAAGAGGGCCTTCCTTTTCTTCACCCTGCAGATGGAGACCATGAAGGCTTTATGATCACAAGGCAGCTTGCCATATAAGATGTGTTACTACCCATTCGCATGGCCGATATTTGTCCATTTGCTTGGCTGATAAGGGTCTAAGTTTATGGAGATCTTTCTTTTTTTTCTTCCCCCCTTTTTTTTTTTTTTTCCCCACAACACAACAGTTGGTTAGGAATAAAATGCACTAAGTAAACAACACATCACAGCTGATATTTAGATAAGTCTGCAGCTGTAGGCTTGGAGAACTGTGTAAGTTTCAATCCTTCACAGGTTTTTAGCTTTTTTTTTTTCTCTCTAAAGGGCAGTCCCTTTATACATAAATTTGATTACATTTTAAATGTTTTACAATCGTTAACATAAGTCAGTGCACAGGAGCAGAGATGAAAATTCCCTCTCACGCTTTTAATTATGATTACTGATTTAAGAAACACATCCAACTGTTAAAGGCACACTCATGTTGCATTTCAAAATACATAGTCTAGTTCCATCAATTTTTCACCCGGAAGGTTAATTTCACACAATCATTTTCTGAGGTCTGCTGCAGTGATAAATTGCTAGAGAAAGAAAGTTCTTCAGCCATCCTCACTACGTAACACTTCTGTAGCCAATATTGCCACTAACTTTCATCTACACCAGAGAGGAAAACTGTGTTCCTGCTCATCTCATGTCTCAAAATACCTTGTATCTTGTATCTTACCTTCAGGGCTCTCTCAAAGATCATCTTTCTGATACTTGCATAGCAAGGATTGACTAACCTATTTTGAGATATTTTTATAAGATGGGAGACCTGTTTCTACTACTTGTTCTGTAGTTCTTCCTTCTCTGTCCCTCTGGGTGTATGCATGACCCTCCAGGCTGCGTGACAGATGTGGTAGGTAGTAGTTCAGCTTATCAATTTTTATCTGTCTCTAGTACAGATGTGTCTGTGTGAGTTCTGGCACAGGTAAGTTCCTGTTTCTCTCCATCGCCTAGAACTCAGTTGGTATCATTTTTACAGAAAGAGCATTTTTCAGTCAGTTCGCATCTGCTTAACATGCGGCTACACAAACATCTATTGTTGGTACAATGCCAGAGACAGTCTGAGGGCAGGAAGGTTACCTGCGAACCAGATGGGGCAAAGTACTTTTTAAGCCACTCTTGCCTCTAAAGAAATGCATTTGAGCTGAGGTTGAGTTTCACAAGACTTTTTCTGGCCAGCAATATCATCTGAAGAGGCTCTTGCCCTGTCCATTCCACTTTCTCCTCTCAGCTGTCTCCCAAATCCACCAATCACCATTGCACAGCTATTTGGGTGGCCATTTTATAACCCAGTTTGGAGTGCTGACCTGGCTCAATAACAATATATAACAATTCCCCCCTCTCACTCTCCCATAAATCTTATTTTAGAATGAGTTCCGTTCCCTGACCTGGTTCACAGCACAGCCACACCAGCAGAACTGACAGGATTATGAAAAAAAAAAAAAACAAAACAGGAAAAAGAATCACCAATAATCCTGTATCAGTACTTCTATTAAGGAAATCAGTCTGACAACAGCTGTTTCCCCTCAATTTCATTGCTTTCATTTCAGAACTGCATACCCTAAACCTTGTCTCTTTCCTCAATTGCTCACTCCTGCCACAGATTAAAAAAAGTTATTACCTCTGCCTACAAGTCTTTCCTCACTCAGGAAGGGGGCGGGGGGTGGGTGGGAAAACTGGAATTATATTTCTTTTCCCTAGCCACTCCTGGTTATACACATGCATTTTTACCAGGTACTTATGGATATTGCTAATCATATGTAGTGGTTTGGCTGCATGTCAGAATGTTTGAGTACAGTTAAATATGCTATGGATAGGACTTGGGACATACACTAGATATCTCAAGATAAGCTTGTAAGAAGTTCACATCTGAACTGGTCACCTTGATTCCTTTTGGAGTCAACAGAAGGAACAGGCACTGCTAATTTGCAGTCCGACTCAGCCCAAAGTAGATATCCAGCCCATACTAATAAGCTTAGTTTGTTCATAGAGCTGATGCTTATAGAACTTTCCCTTCCGAAGGACATGGGCAGACAATAGCATGAAGCTGGGCTTTTATTCTTCATATTCACAGTAAAAGTGGCAAAGATTGATCTGATATGACAGAACTTGACAGTGGTATTTGGTTAAGTCCCCCAAGCACCCAAATATTCATATCTGCCCGTCTCACTCCACTCACTACTATCTCTCCTTTCTGATTTCTTTCTAATCCAGTTCTTTGCTCCCTCAGAAGAGCCTGGTTTTCCTCCAGTCGCAAAGCTAGGCACCAGACTCTATATTAATGGCTTTCCAAGAGCACACAGCATTCCATGATCTTACTGCCTCAACAATTTCTTGAGATTCATTAAATATTAAATATACATTTAGGCTCCTCTTTTTGTTTTTTGAAAAAAACCCACACACCACCAAACCAAACAAACAAAAAAACCCCAAACTTTTCTCAACTTTGTTTCGACTTAGCTTCTCTTGCCAGGACTAGAACAGCTTAAGGATGCCATGTGGTATTGAGAGATCCAGAAAAAATATTATATTCCCTCTCTGGCAATGTTGTTCACATTGCAATACAATAGATGGATAATCATCGAAGGACAAGATTTCCATTGCCTTAAGTGTTCCCTCCCTTTCCCCACTCTGTGCCCCTTCTGGTCTTTTCCTGTACGAGGGTGGCTTGTCAACATCCTGGTTGCCAGGACCATCGATCCTGCCCCAGGACTTTTAAGTTCATTTCCCCATTTGTCAGATTTCATTTCTTTTCTAGCCATTTCCTCTCCAGTATACCCATAAGAACCCACATTTTTGCCTTTGGCCTTAAACTGCCTCCTCTTCATTGTGTAATTTTTTCCCCCTTCTTCTCTAGCTATGTTTGCTTTTTTCCATTTCAAGCCAGAGGGCAAGTGAGCAGTGACCTCTGTAGCTGGTACCAGGACCTCTCCTGTGGCTGCATGAGAGACAGCCAAGTCCCTTTCCCAGGAGAGGATATTCACCTCCTTACAGCAGTTCCTCTCTGCTGAGAAGCTGAACAGAGTCAAGTCAAATTTAGATATTGATTAATCCTCTGTTTTTCTCTTTTCTCCTATGTGAATCTATGGCCTCTTTCTGTGAAGCATGGATTGTCTCAGGAGAATGAGGTGGCTATAATAAAGAGAGCTTTTTCCACATTTTTATCGCTAAAGTACAAACTTCATCTAGGAGAAACCCATAACAATTTCCGTTTATCAGATAAAAACACAGTAATAAAAATAATAATTAAGAGCTCATTAAATTTAAGTGTCTGGGTTAGAGCAGAAATGTATCAGAAGTACCACAACAGTATAGCTGGTCAATTAATTTCTTGCAAATAGTACTTGCTGTGAGATGCGTTGCTTTCAGTGAACAAGTATTCAAACATGTACATCCCGCTATTCAGCGGGGTTGTCCTTCTGCTGCTTATGAACCCAAGAAAAGCAAGAAGCACCCTAAAAAACCATCTATGTTTATCTCATGGTATACTATTTCCTTGCCATTAAGCTTCAAGATTAAAATTGAGGGAGGTCAGGTCTGATGAGCATAGGTTTTGTTCAAGTCTATTTGTGAAACCACTGTCGCAAGCCTGCACTTATTCACTGCCCTACAAAACTATGTAACAGTGCCCTACACCAAGTTACCCAGCACACTCTGTAAGCGGCATTAGCACTGGAACCACTCAGGACGTGTGTTTACTGGCCCTTGCAGGGCCCCAGTATGTGCCCCAGGCAGCAATGGCCATTGACATTTACACTGCCTGCGGCTTTAGAAAGTGCAAATTCAGCACTAAAGGCACTGAAACAAAGACATAAAACTGACTCCTCGTGCGTCCAAGACTCCTAATACTGAAAAAAAAAAAAAAAAATCATACATGAATACATTAGTTACAATTTTGATTTAGCATTCAGAGTCTGTATCATCCACAGGGCGCTGATTCTGTTATAATCTTAATTGCCTTCAATCCCTTTTTGATTTAAATAGGAAATGGAGGCAATTATCATCTTTCAAGGCTTCTGGCTCTCTCCAGGTTTGTTGTTGTTTTTAACATGCAGCAGGACCTTCTGTTTCAAGGTTAATTTTGGCTTCACCGAGTGAAAACAGGTCACAGTGACATGCGGCGCTTGAGCTATCCAACTTCATGCAAACTAATTCTATGAATTCTTTGCATTCTTCTATCCCTGTTTTGCCTCTTTCC
>NW_009649717.1:1115126-1213049 GCF_000708025.1 Charadrius vociferus
AAGAGTGTGGGACAATTATGAGGGCCCCGGTGCTGGCTGCCTGTCACAGGAAGGCCACACTCCCCTTTGCTAGGGCTGCGATAAGCCCAGCTATGTTTAGCAGCTTTCGCCAGCAGGCTGTATATCAGAGCAACCAAAGCTGCCGTTTGACACATTGGGTGTCCTGTCAGCACAAAAATGCTTTAACCTTTAGTTGCTATTGCACATACAGTTAACGGTAGGGCCACGCATAAATCTAGGTAATCTCAGGAAAATGGTGAGGTGGGAAGGAGGTTAAAAATTGCTGTGAATTAAATAATGAATTGGTTTGAGGGAGCTGAGACACACAGATCTCACTGTAGTACTTTGGTAACAAGAAATTGACTTCATGCTTTTCCTGATGTTGCTATGAAGTCCTGTGGGACTTACAGCTTCCAAGTTGTGGGAAACCAACTTTATCAGAACAGAGAACCCTGGAAACCAAACTTAAAAGACAAAACAAGGCAGAGACACTAGTTTTCTCTACAGAAAAGCTGTCCTGGAAAAGTAAATTCTGCACTAATAGTCGCCGAAACACACATTCATTTGAAACGAAAGCACCTTAAAGATATCCGATGAAATGCATTTTCTTAAAAGCTGCGAGCACTGACACAAAAGCATGATCTGGAAGCTCAGGGTGATTTGTACTCAGAAATGTTCATACCTCTAGACATCTTATTACCAAGGTTAATATCTTGAATAAATATATATATATATATCAACAATAAGAACTAAGATACAAGCTAAAAAATAGGCACCGTTCTTTCTTCTGTTGGTTAGAAGCAAGAGGTGCCAGAAAATTTCAAGTCATATTTGGTCAGCAAGTTCTATTTGACTTTAAGCTTTCAAAAAAATTAATACATTTAAATAAAATCCTATTTTTGATGACCCAGATTAATTTTCAGAGTGCCTTGTTCTCATATCCATAGAGCTTAGGTTTTTTTCATTTTGAAATAAACCCTATTTCATATTTATTAAAATAAAATAAATTTTGACAAAAATGGAGAAAATATGAACTGATCTGAAACCTTTTTCCTCCAGTTTCTCTTTCCAAAACTTTGGAGACATTTGCCTCTGTCACAATTCAGGTTTTAACATAACAACTCATACAGTAGATTAAAAAAAATTAAAGAATTCTGAGAAACTATATTTGCAATAAGTAGTTTCTAAATATTGGGAAATAAAGGAGAAGCCAAAGAACTTGGGAATTTCTCAGTAAGCAGTAAGCAAAGTAAGCAAACAGACAATAAAACCCTAGTTGTCTAATACGATCATTCTTTCTGTGGTTAAAAAAACCAACACAGTGCCAGATTATGCTATTGCCACTGGTGTATGAATTAAAAAATTTAACATTTAAAGAAAAATCTGGAATAAATTAAACAGTGGTATCTAGTGCTGCTAAGAGTGAATCAAAGACAAAACCGAATCATGACGGGTAGAAAAGATGCAGATGTAGCGTTAAGGTAGTCTCAAATACTCTCTATCCTCCGCTAACTTTTAAGAGAAACACACACACACAAAGCTAGCTGGAAGGCTCACACCCAGGTGCCAACCAGAGATGTGGCAGTCAATTCATAAGTATTCTGGGGAAAACATAATCCTGCCTCCACTGAAATACAATTGTTGAGGAACAATCAAAGTATCAGAGACAGACATCAAAGTGCTGGAGAAGAAAAAAACCAAACCAAAACAACTGAACTCAGGCTCAAAATGAAACCATATATGGTGTTACACACTATAGTCAAGTAACAAGAATTATTATGCTGGAGTTAAAAGGCAGGGAGAAAAAAAAAAAAAAAAAAGAAAGAAAAAACCTATGTCTAGGAATCAACCACTGACCTGGAAGACAGCACTTTGATAATGATAATGCTGCTGTTACACTTTCATGGAGCATTAAACACGTAAATCATGAAGCTCAGATGAGTTTCAGGTTAGAACAATGCCAAGACAAGAGCAGAGCACACTTAGAGTAACTGGCACATTGGAGAGGCGATGCAAATAGGTCTCTCCTGAGCATTTCTTCAGCAATAGGGGGAAAAGATCACCAATAAAAACAAATTTAAAATTTTGTGATAGCAAAGTTACACTACTGAATCAGCAACCGCAGGATTTTGCCCAGGAAGACAGTAGAGCTATGATAGATCAAAATGCAATATCCCAAACCTAGGCATCACATGCTAGCCAATGCAGCTGAGGGTATCTGGGACACAAGCCGTTATAGTTGAAGGGGGTGGGAATAAGCAGGAGAGGTACAGAATTCAAATAAACAGCATTTCTAACAGATGAAAGAGCAAAGATGATTTCACCGCAAACCATAGACTGTTTATCTCCTTATTATAGAGAACTAATCAGATTTTAAGGAACTTGACCTCACTACAGTGACTAGAATGAACACAGCAGCAAAGCAGACAGTGTTGCACACTGCTTTTTCAGAAAGCTGACTTTGGCTTCTGCTCAGTGGCCCAGGTATGGGATATGCTTGAATAAGCATATCACATTTTACTATATCAAAGCAGTTAATTAACGAGGCTGAAAACAGATGTTGGAAGACCTTCAACAGAGTACTAAAGAAAGATGCAAGGAAGCATTGCAGCTACTCCTAAATCTACAGTTTGCACAAGGAGCGCTTTGCATCTTGGAACAGTAACACTGTAGCTCCAACATTAATAGGACTCACAACAGAGAAAAGGATATCCCAGAAAGCCAAAGCCTACGGCCGCCATCAAGTGAAGGACCTCTTCAACCTACTACTATTCGAGTAAAACCATACACTGGAGAACAATCCATGTGAAACAGTGACTTACAGCTTCGTCATTTGTTTCACATGACTGTTCTGTGACATTTGTAGGGATGCAATAAGGTACAAAGATCTTTTTGAGATGCAATCCACATATATTCAAGCTCATCTGTGGCTTTTTAAAGCTCACTTGCAGGGAGAAGAGTAGCGAGCTGCACCTTTACAAGCACAGAATTACTGTAGGCATTCTCCAACACGTAGCTGCTCACAGGCAGGGGGAAGGTTTGGGTTGTGCTCCTGTGGAGCTACAAGGAGGAAAATTCTGGAGCAAAGCCTCTGGCAGTAACTAGTAGAAACCATCTGGATAGAGAGAGGCACATTTGAAACACACCGTGCTTATAAAGTCCATTTCTTACCAACTTTAATGCTATTTCACAATGCCGCCCAACTCCATCAATATATTTGCCTCCACAAATATTTCTGCAGAAGTTTTAAAATAAATTCACAGCTCTGCATTCTGACCCCTTGGAATTTGCTAAGAGTGCTTTAGCAAAGAAACCAACAATGTTGCTGCATGACAATTAATTTGTAAAACCAGGGGTAAGAAGCTCTGCAGAGCTGAGTGTTGATCCGTTTCTTCTTTGACTGCAGTTTTCGGATTTTTGCCACTGAAACTGAAGAGCACCAGAATGCAGCCATTTGACTTCTGAACAGTCTACCTTAAGATTACCATCATCCCCTTCTCAATTTTGGTGCAGATTATAAACATGTCTCTCAAATCAGCACCAGATACTTCTCTTAAATCAGAAGTAAATTAAATTCTTGCAAGTAGCATGCTTTCCCCTGAAAACAAAGAATTTACAATTTACTTTCTTTTTTTCCCCTCTTATAGTTAATCTTTTTCTTTCATGCTCCCAAACCAACAGGCTGAGTTTTCCCCATGGGCTACTGATGGTATTAAAGTGGACTGTTCACCAGCTGTGCCCTACTGCCTGCCCTATTGATTGGTTTCTCACATGGCTCTTAATAGGTTTATTGATATTTTGGATTCATTTTGTCCTGATTTTTGTCAATCTTCACATTTTCACAGTCAGGTTCCATTTTGCTTGAGGAATGTATGCAATTAGTCCAGCTCTTAAAAGCCAAGTTCTTTTACTAACAATTTAGCCAATGCCTTTATCTACCCAGCTTCTTTTCCTTTTCTAGTGTTTCTTTGGGGTTTTTTGTTTTGGTTCATGTGTTAAGGTAGGATCTGTGTATTATCTGCAGATTTCTGAATGCAACCAGCTTGGTAGCAAATTATCTACAAACTAGTTTTCGTTCTTTTTGTGGATCTCAGTCTACCATTCTTGTTTGACAATGCTTTAAAACAATTTTTATATTTGCTAGACATTTTAACATCCATGAATTTTGAAATCCTTTGCTGGCATTAACTGACATAGTATTAATGTTGTCACAAAGTAATGATGCTTTACTTCAGCCAAAGATTAGTTTCTTTGCCTTTAAGAAGAAAAGTTAGCAAATAAATGTATTTAAGTCTGAACTGTAACTCTTTTAAAAGTCTTACTGAAGAGCAGAAAACAGATCCAATGAAAATATTTGTCCCTAAGATTTCAGAGACTATTGAAAATGTGCAGCTTCTGGAACCTCATCAAAAGACAAAGTACTAAATGGATTTACTAATCACTGACAAATATTATGCCATAAATTGTTTCCAAGTTTCTTACATGTTGATTATTTCCATTGATTTTGGATAATTTTTAAAGATTATATGCTTATTTTCACTATTCATGTGGTGTTCCATCTGGCTTGATTTTAAAGAATTAAGATACTGTTTATTTTAAAGTTTGTTTTCTCGATATCAACCTCATTTATAAACCTTATTTTCAGTTACTTTTATGTCCTTTTTTCAGGATGCTATTTCAAGTATCATATTGCTTTACATTTTTCATACAACTTTGCGGTTTAGTTTTATGAGACTATACCTACCCTTTATTTATGAATTCATTTGCAACATTTCAGAGTCTGAGGAAGAACTAAGAATTTTTTTATTTATGAAAAATAGTCTTGAGGAAACTAAAGGGTTTATAATTTGCACCATAGAGTCATTAAACATGTTTTTTAAAGTCCTACATTTAAGCAAGCTGACAAATTAGGCAAAGAATCAGCCTTTAGAATAGCACACAGAGATTTTCACTTGAAAGTAATAGATTTACAATTGCCTACGTGCTCATTCACTTAATTGGAATTAATGCTAGGGTGCCTTTTACAGTAGAGTTGGTCATAACAAACAAATCAGGTTTAGTAATATCAAGATCTTTTTATGTATTCTTTTGGTTGTTGGTTGTTTTTTTTTTTTTAAATCTTACAGCTGTTACAAATATGACTTCACTCCATTTCAAATAAGCGTTTATGTACATAATCATATTATTTTCACGATCATCCTCCATGTCTCTTAGACAACTCTTCATCTGCTTTTAAAGTAAACAAATTCTTCAGCATAGGCACTGCTCAACATCTGGCATAACGAAACCCTAATTGTAAGTGAGGCCTCTGGGCTCTCCTGTAAGAGACATTAAAATATATTTGAGAAAGTCACATTTCTTCAGGTGTTCCTCAAACAGTAGAGGACAGTAATACAATTTCTTTAAAGTTAAATACATGTTTCTGGAAAATAGGTCCATCTATAAGTTAAATTTACACATTGAGTTTCTTCGATTTTTTAGCTGAGTTGGAACCAAGACCGCGTCTGCCTTTTGTTTACACAGCAGGATTAGAACAGGAGGATAAATGAGGGGTTCTTGGCTGGCTGAGCATTATAGAAATAACAGAAAGACCTCATAAAAACAGATAGCATCCTGCTTCATATTTGCAGCTCCAAAAAGCTGAAGTTTGGCAGACACACACTGTGGTTAAAGCTTCCTTATTTGGGAAGAAAAAAAGCAGTAATACTAAAAAGGCTGAGAGAGAAGAAGCATTCTCTGAAAAGACTTAAATTCAGATAAGCTAAAGTAGGCCTGTATTAACTGGATGAGCATCAAACTGATGGTTTGATAAACACTACTTCCAACGGAAGAGTTTGGACTTTCTGAAGTGTGTTTCCAGTCAATTTTTATTAGACAGCAATATAAAATATCTGAACAAAGAGTGTTCAAGCTTCCTTCCCCTTTGAAGCCTGGAGTGTTATGGCTGCACACAGCAGGGAATTAGAGAATCTCCTGTTCCTTTTGGTCAGCACCACCTCACTTGCAAGCCAGGAAGGAGGCAGTGCCAGCTGCTGGTCAATAAGCAGTTGCATTTTCCTCTAAAGCTCTATGTTCTAGAAACTCACCAAATGTGCAAGCAATAAGGGCCAGTGTTCAATCTGTATCACCATGAAAAACTACCTGCCATTTAATAAAATCAGGTCCTCAGAGAAATCACAGGATTGAAGAGAGCCTCTAAGAAGTCATCTGGACTGTCTCTTTGCCATGAGGTAATATCGGTTATACATCTGTCATTCCTGACCAACAGTTGCTTGATCCGTTCTTGAATGCCTCCCATGACAGACAGTCTGCAGGGCTGCCTGGTCCTGCAATTCACCATCCTGTTAGGTTTCCTAAAGTCTAATCCAAGTCTTCTTTGCTGCAGTTTCAGCCCATAAGACTTATTGTCCTCCTACCCCATGCAAATGGGGGGAAAAGTCACCCTTTGTCATTGCAGTAGCCTTTTACTACACAATGACTACAGTGGTGACCCCAGTAGTCTCTAGACTAAGTAGTTTCAACTCCTTTGACGTTTTTTTTCTAGCTTGTGGTTTCTCAGCTTGTGATCATTTTTGTTGCCCTTGTCTGGAACCCCTCCAATGGGCTCACTTCTACTTGAGATGCAAAGCCCCAAACCTGACACACTATTCTAGTCAAGATGTTACCAGAACAGCGACACCTCTTCTGTCTTGCATGGTCTACTATTGCTCTTACAGCCCAGCACGAAAAGCCACTTTTTACAGTTGCAACAAAATAGTATTGATGCAAACCAGCCCATTTCATACAAAAAGAACAGCATATGAGTTCAGACGCAGACATTCATACACAAAAATACAGGTGCTATATTCTCACACTACCAGGAGACATCTGTAGTGAAAATATTTCACATTCACTTTTCCTACCTAAGCCTTCCCAGTGGTCACAAGCCACATCTAGTAGCCAGCTGCAGGGGTCCCACCCTGGGATCTGATCCAATTTGTTCTAGTAGTAGCTCAAATACTGTAAAAACTACATGGCGTTACAGTGAAGACAAGGCTTCCTTGCATGCGGAAGCCCACATTTTCAGGCACAACTCATCTTTAGCATGGTTATATACTTAAGAATATAAATCTTTTGTGGGTCAACTCAACTTTCTACATTTGAGAGGTCTAATTGAGTTCCAGGGGGATTTTGTAACATTCTCACCAGACGATTAAAAAAAACCCAAACCGAGTACATCTTTTCTGGTAAGAGCACCTTAGACTTTGAAACCTAAACTCAAATGGAAATTGAAGATAAAGATATTACTGAAAATCCTCCCCACTGCAAATATTTCTGTAGCTGTCACAGAATTTAGGAAGCTTAGAGAAAAAGGATAGTGTACCACATTTAGACTATATTCTGTTGTGCTCAAGGGGATCTACAGGGGTGCCAACAACTTGCAGATATCAGATACATTGCAAAATAGCGTATCTTCACAATATAACCCTTGGCTTATCTCCACATTTTCTTGCTACAGCCCTACTATCTCTTGTTTGGTGTCTTCAGGAGATACAGCGAGGCTGAAAAGGATCAGCAAAGCTCTGGAAAATCTCTGAAGCTGGGAGGCTGGGTAAGACAGACAGGGTTCTTGCAGCAGTTTATTTATGTAAGTTTGGCTGCTGGGACCAGCTTGTACACAAACAAAACATAACCAGGACTGACTTAAGGCCTGACTACTTTTTATACTCACAGAGCATTCAAGAAATGCTAAAGCTTGAAGACTGATTTATTTATTTTTTCCTAGAGCAAAAGATCTCCTCAAAAGACAAATAGGCCATAGAGTGTCCCTTTTGGAATCCACAGTCCCTTTGGTTAAGCTGGACATGCTGAAGTAGCTGGTAGAGAGAAGAACCAGTTAAATCAGTCCCAAAATTCAAGTTAACTCGACCTGTGATTTTGATTCAGCAAAAAGCCTCTAAGTGTTATTGTGGGAAACTGCAGCAACAAAAGGGAAATTTGGAACAGATTTTTTGAAGTGTTTCTAATGCATCTAACCTTTTCTCCCATAGAACCGGTGAGCCTATTTCTTACACACAGAGAAACAACTATATGTATACAAATGTTTATATGTAACTTGAAGAAGAAAAGAAATACATAGTTCCCTAATTGTTTTCAAAAGCCACAAATGATCCTAAATATCTCTGTAAATAGATCTGGCTGGATGCCCTCATAAGGTCAAAGATCAGTTGTGGACTCTTGAGCTAATTTACTGTGTCATAAAACTTGAAATCAAAAAGTATTTGCAATAGTAAAAAGAAGACTAGAAAGAATAGTAAAGATTACAGCTCATGATGAAGGATATAGTAATGCATCAAATGGGGAAGTCCAGCACTTATTTATTTCTAAAGAGCCTGGAAGCAATTATTAAAGCTGAAGAGCTGTGGTTTTAATGAACGTGGAAAATTATTACACGTCAAAAAGATCCAAGTCCATGTTTTAAGGATATTAAGTAAACCAATCATTTGATTAGATTAGCCTAAGTAGAAAATATTTGAGAAAAGCAAATGTAGAATCTGTAAATTAAAAAAAAAGAAAAAGAAAAGAAAAGAAAAAAAAGAAGTTGCATTGTGAAACATGCCTTACTAATAAACAAATAAAACAGTAGAGGTCTGGAGAAGCTCCCGGCAGCGGGTTACATCATTTACTGCAATGTTTGACTAAATTTCAAATGGATTTTGAGTGCAGAATGTTCTTTGTATAACACTAGCAAGCCAATGGTGGGCTCCAAATAAAAGGAAAGGATTCATCATTTACCATCCCTTCTGCAGCTTTCTTTTCATTACAACAAAAGGCTGTTTCAATCAGAGCTGTGCAGATTCTCTGTGCTGAGTTTGGTTCAAAGTGTTTTTATGCAATGCCAGCATCCCCAGGGATTAGCTTCCCTGCAGGCCAAAGCTCTCCCAGTGCTGGGACTGTGATTTGTTTGGGTCAAGCTGTGCTTGCCATCTGTCCCTTCTACTCTCTTGAGAGTACTAGTTCTCAGTGATGGGCCTGATCTGACCTCTTTCCAACAAGTTAAACTCTGCAGCCTACCACCCTTCCGACTGGATCTGGAGGCTATTGTAGCACACCAGAAACGCACCCCTTGGCAGCTCTGTTCACCCTCCCTGACGGGGCCCTGCAGTTCCACTACACGTGTTTGGTTCTGTAGTTAACCCCATCCTTCTGTCTTCAACCTCCATTTTCCAGCCACATTAATGTAAGAGTCCCAAATGCAGAAGAGAAGTTAACAGGATCCTAACGGGTTCTCTTATATAGACCGACACACTGACTCAGACGTATCCAGCCTGTTTAGAAGAGCAGTTATCATTAGGTATAAGACACTTTGGTATATTATATCTCCTACAGCACAGACAAACCAGCTGACTCTGACATGAAATGGATTAGAAGGAGCATACAGACTGGCAGCAAATATATAGAGATTTGAAAGAATAACACTGTGCATTGTTAGCAGTCACCTTCATTCTTGGAATTAATTCAATATACTTGCCTCAGCATAGGAGCTAAGACATGACACCAATAATATATTGCATTTCCTAACAGCTGGAAAGCATAACATTCTTTCAACAAATTGATTTAATGTCTGAGTCTCATTTGCAATTAAGTACAGTATTCTATAGTTGACTGGCAAAAATTAAACAGGATCCAACCTACATGGCGAATGCCTGTAAATGGCTAAATACTCAGAAAGCAACAAGGTAGTAGTTGTGCCCATTGCTCTTTAAATACAATTAACATAGCTGAAGGAAATGCACAAGACAGTAAGCTTTACCAGCGAGCTCACAACTATTGCGTAGGCACTAAAAATTCCTGTTCAATACTGGTACCTCTAGACAGTATTTTCAAAAGATCAAACTACTTTGCCATAAGTACACTGGTCTGTAAATATAACAGTAAAAGTATTATGACATGCCTGTTAAATTATGTCAGGCTCTGACAAATGAATCTAATAGGGCGCAAGAGCTAACGTTGTTTATATTTTTGTATATAATATCTTTTCCACCAGAACCAAACCGTCTCCACTTTCCATTGTTAATAAATAAAAATATTTAGCAAACTTTATGCCCAACACCAAAGCTTAAACCAATGCATTCAAAGGTGCATTCTGTTGTATAAGACTATTGAAACTATTTTCTTTTTTTCACTTATTTTGGGATCTCATAGCAAACCCTATATTTAGGCTAAATCTTTCAGTCTTAAAAGCTTCCTCTGAACTTTGCCTGAGAAGGTCCAACATTATTTTCACTAAGCATTTGAAATTGTTTGCAAAGGATGAGTAGAAGGCACCATTTTTGGAGATGAGTGATGTGCCTAAAACAATGATCTCCCCTGCCACATGCATTCCTCAAAAAGATGCTGGTAACATCTCAAAAAAAAAAAGATGGCCCTAACTATGGGAAGGAACTGGATTCACACCACTGCTCGGGTAGCTGCAGCACAGAAAATTTTTTTCTCTTCTAAAATACCTAGCAGCTCAAAGTCAATTTCTAAAAATAATTTTCACTGTCTACGAGGTTAAGCCAAAAGCTGGGCAATAGTAGATTTACAATTACCTGTATGTCCTTACACAAATATGTTATGATACTGTCCGATTAGAGAACTACACACAAATTTTCTCTGTCAGATGTTTGTCTTGTAAGGAGAGTACAACTGATACATAAAGTGGCAGATTGAGATAGCAAGGGCAGTTCTGAATCTGGAACTCCTGAACTTTTTAGGGCTGAGATTGGAAACTAAGTAGTATTTTTAAAAAATAAAATCCCCCACTGCTGCTAATCTACAATCTATAATACCATTTTACTAACAACAGTGGTATTCCAATAGTGCAAAATTTAGTGCCAAGGAATGCATTACTAACTATTTAATATATATTGTACATAACTAAAGACCTAGGTTGATATTTATATGACCCCATGACTGAGCTCATACAGTATTATCCTGTTTATATGTTCTTTTCCCCCACATATGGGCCTTACTAATTAAAACAAGGGATGGCAAATGCCCACAGATTGGCATGGGGCATCTTTGTTAACAGTGTTTGCAAAATTGCTTGTGGATGACATAGGAAATGTTAACAAATAAGATTTCTACAGTTCTTTTGTAGGTCTTCTTTAGATATGGAGATACGCAAGTTTATCCTCCTTACTTGTTTAGTTTTGGTTTTAGTAGGCAAGATGGGAACTATGGTGCTCATTCTGCGTGTATCAGCTGGAAGTGGGCTACAGCTTGGACCTAAGGGGAAATTTTCATGGAACTCTTGGAGGATTCCTCAGCAAACTTTCCTGTTTGCTTCAGTACTTTATTCCACCCAGAACAAGGAGGTTAGAAACAAAAGGGGCCCATTGTAGAGCACACACACATACAGAGGAAACACATTATTGTTAAAAAAAGAAGTTGTTATAATGAGAAAGAAGCAGTGTGTTTACAAAGTCTAAAACTCTAAGATAGGTGTACTTTAAGACATACACTGAAAGACAACACACATAAAGCTATTTCCATTCCAGCAAAATGCTGCAGACAAACTATTAACTGTAAAGAAAAGCAGTGATTAAAGCATCAAGGGAAATTATTTATGCCAGAGTTTTGCAATGGAAAAATATTCTGAAGAAAACAAAGAGAGCTGAACTGAAAGAAAAAGGAAGAATTTAAGAACAGCACTTAAATTTGCTAGATCCGAACTCTTCTCTATTATATTCAGAATTGAGAAACAATCACAATTCAAACTCCCCCATACTACGGACAACTGAAAATATCCCATTCCCCCATCTCTGGAAAATGACCAAGTCTTTTCCCTTTAAAGGAGTAAAGACATTTAAGAAGACCAAAGTCCTAATTGAAAGAACATGGCATGACCTGAAGCAAAATGTTAATTAAAACCACTCCGCATTTCTTTTCCAAGCAAAGTCCTTTTGTCTGACTTTTATAGATTAATTTGACACACTCCCTTCCCTTGCCTGGAAAGTTCTGGGGTTTTTTGTTTATACTGTACAAAAGCATGAAATTATTGTCCTTAATGCTTTGTTCTTTCCAATTGCATGAAATTTAGCAATATTTTGAAACATACTTGTAAGATGATGAAGGCCAGAGTTGACATATGAAAAACATATGGGTATATCCATTTGCATGCACAAAACCCATACCAAGTTTACATGAAAACTGGCACTGTAGTGGCTAATTGATATTTTGTCCTCAATGCACCTGTGCTGTCAGTTAACACAACACACCTGCGTGCTTCTGATGGAAAATTAGATGCAGAAGCACTACTTGTATAAACCTCTCAATCATCATTCAACAAAATATGTTCCTCTACTTGCAACACACAAGAAAGTTAGCTTTATTTTGCAAGGCTTTAAAGAAAACTCGCTCCAAATTTGGTGTTCTAATACTATTCCCTTTCTCTCTTAGGCCACATGGTCTCTTTGCTCTCCTTTTCAGCTGAAAATTGGGAGTCAGAAAGGATGTCATACCCCCAACAGGCAGTGCCACTGGAAATGAGATCCACTCTAAGCCTGAGTTCTTCTAAACTCTCAAGTTCAAGCAGAAAATTGCCATTGTTTAGAGCACAGAAGATTATCCCTTTACTTTCTGCCATCCAGAAAGCTCCCCTGCATCTAATTTCAATGGCACTTTTTAAACAAGTTAGCAGTAAGATCATCCAACATGCATAAATCACAAAAATATATTCTTTTTTTTTCCTGGAAGGCAACAAGATGGCAAGGTTTGAACAGACCATTTTATACTTAATAAAAGTTCTACGCTTTCCCTTTTTAATACATTGCCCACCAAAAGAAACACAGGCTGAAAAGCCCAAGCAATTGAGGGACTAAATCCCAATTTCCAGGAATATAACAAAAACACGACAATAACAAAACTGAAAAATATTCGAGGAGGAAGGAATATGCTCTTGAGCAATCTTATTAGATTTACTAGATTATCAAAGGTATTTCTAAATGTAAATTACATACCATAGAGGAAAAATCAGATGGCTGAAGAGAGAGCATGCACCTTAGCACTTCTACCCTCCAGGAGGGAAAAGAAAAAAAAGTGCTTCTCCCATGATGCATCCCAAGCCCAGGTGGCAGCAATCACCTCCCACCTGCAGCTGAGGCAGGAGGAATGCAGTAGCTTAAACAAGAATCTGGCGGTAAATGAAATGTTTCTCTGTGGAGGAAAAAAAGGGGTGTTGGGAAAAGACCAAGGAATTGCCATCTAGGAAAAGGTTTGCTTGGAGAGTGTAGAGTTTGGCTAATGGATTATCTTTAAAATACTTTCATATACTTAAATAGCTTTTAAATAAATGAAAGCTGTACAACACTTATGGTGCTTATACTGCTTGGCTGGAAATTGCACTAGTTTGCATATTTTGAATAAAAATTACATGAAGAGTTACCTCTGAGGAATTAATTTCTCAGGCTTAATCTAACTTAGTTAAAGTGAAGAAATAACTAAACTAATTGTGCGTGTTTTGTCACACCATTCACTGTGAATTCTGGTTCATCTGTAGTTTACAGCCATGATATAATAAAAAGAATCCAGAGTAAAACTTTTTCTCGGACTACATCCTGTTTTAAACTTTGGCTCAGAAAAATGAATAGAAGTTTAATTGAACATGTCCTTAAAATTTCTCCCTTCATAACAATTCCAAAATCAATCGTAACAATTCCAAATCAAATAGCATTCTTAAGTGCAGATATGTAATCCAACAGTTGAGATGTAAGCTAAGACTGGAAACAATTTTAATTTTACAAATGACATAATGGAATTAATAATTAAGAAAGAGACACTGTAAGTAAAACTTGATATCCAAAGTGCCATGATTATCCAGCTTCATTGATACAAATTCCTCTCGTCTGGCTTTCTTAATGTCAGTGCTGCTTAGTCCAGTACAAATAAAAAGGAGCCACAAAGACGCTAGGCAGGGAGAAAAGATAAACCACAGGTTCCACAGGTAGATTTGGACATCAAACATAAGGAAAACTCCTGTTCAGCCCAGACACCCTGGGCTCTAGCAAATGGCCAGTACAGATGGAGTCTTCAGGGACTGTTGCTGCCAAACTCCTGTAGACATGATATAATAGTAAATTTTCAGATGCTTGTGATACAGCCAAATTTAAGCAGATTCCTGACCCCAGGCTCTCCAGCTTCTCAAAAAGATGGTTATGAGATTTCTTTTTTCACCATTGGTTGAACAATATGTTTTGCCTTAAATTTGGTCTTTGCCTACTGAAACTTTAAAAAAATCAGCCTAAGGCTGATGGAGAATTCAGGTCCAATTTTTTCAAGTTACATGCTACCATGAAAAAGGTCTCCTAAAGGAATGTGTTAGGTAACTTTAATGGCAGCCACCTCTACCAGCTTCACCTATAACAACTTCTAACAATAACAAGAATCTTATCTTTTGTTTTCTTAGCAAAGGACCAGATTGGTTTGTGTTGTGTGACATTGTACAAACGGTTCATGCAAGCACTTCCAAATTAACTGCAAGCCAAGGTTTCAACACAAATCTTTTCTGATCTCCTGTTGCTAAACAGTTTCTAAATTAAAATAAAATCAGCGAGTATTTTGTAAGTACATTTTTAACTGATCCTCATTGGTTGCACTCATTTACTAAAGGTGCATAGAATCACAGAATCCTAGAATGGCTTCGGTTGGAAGGGACGTTTAAAGGTCATCCAGTCCAACCCCCCTGCCATGGGCAGGGACACCTTCAACTACATCAGGTTGCTCAGAGCCCCATCCAACCCGACCTTGAATGTTTCCAGGGATGGGGCATCTACCACCTCTCCAGACAATCTGCTCCAGTGTTCAACACCCTCTCTGTAAAAAATTTCTTCTTTTTATGTAGTCTTAATCTACCCTCTTTCAGTTTAAAACTGTTACCCCTCGTCCCATTACTATACTCCCTGACAAACAGTCCCTCCCCATCTTTCCTGTAGGCCTCCTTAAAGTATTGGAAGACTGCTGGAAGGTCTCCCCGGAGCCTTCTCTTCTCCAGGCTGAACAACCCCAGCTGTCCCAGCCTGTCCTCATAGCAAAGGTGCTCCATCCCTCTGGTCATTTTTGTGGCCTCCTCTGGACTCGCTCCAACATATCCATGTCCTTCTTATGTTGGGGGTCCCAGAGCTGGACACAGTACTCCAGGTGGGGTCTCCCCAGAGTGGAGTAGAGGCGCAGAATCACCTCCATTGACCTGCTGGACACGCTTCTTTTGATGCAGCCCAGGATGCCGTTGGCTTTCTGGGTTGCAAGCACACATTGCCGGTTCGTGTCCAGCTTTTCATCCACCAGTACCCTCAAGTCCTTCTCCTCAGCACTGCTCTCAATCCCTTCATGCCCCAGCCTGTATTGATACCAGGGATTGCCCTGAGCCATGTGCAGGACCTTGCACTTGGCCTGATTGAACCTCATGAGGTTCACATGGGCCCACTTCTCGAGCTTATCCAGGTTCCTCTGGATGGCATTCTGTCCCTTAGGTGTGTTAACCAATCAAGTTTGGTGTCATCTGCAAACTTGCTGGGGGTGCACTCGATCTCACGATGTCATTGATGAACACATTAAACAGTACTGGTCCTTATATGGACCCCTGAGGGACACCACTCATCACTGATCTCCATCTGGACATTGAGCCATTGACCACCACCCTCTGGATGCAACCACCCAACCCGTTCCTCATCCACCAAACAGTCCATCCATCAATCCTTAGAATAGTATAGTACAGTAGTATTTGTTTTCCTCTAATTTCCACAGAGAATCATGAGCTCAAGAAAATTCAAACACTGAGAGGAATATTGAAGGTACTTTGTTTAGTCTTATTTCCTCCCTTTGCAACAGATTTGGGGGGTATGAAGCATTTCTCTTGGACACTGAGTATAATTATAACTAATCATTTCCTTCTTTCTCCTTGGAGCAACGTTCATTGACTTCTCTTCATTTTAAGGTATTTGGCTGACACAATTCAAATTTAATTACTCTTTCTGCATGATAAACTCCAGTCGTGTGAGCAAATATGTCTCGTTTTCAAGCTTGGCTAGACAGCAGCAGTATAATAAAGACCTTTCCACCCCTGGTGCAGCCTGTAGCTTTTGAAATCTTTCCTAGACAACAATACAGCCTCCCCTACCATAGAACTGTCTCATAACATCTTTATTAAAGAAACACCTAATCCTAAAACCCTGTAAACTAATAAACTGGCTGCCAATTATAATGACTTCTCCATCAGAATTGCTTGATGTGCAACCACAGCAGGTAAGTGGCAAAGTTGATGGTGACTTTCAAATCAAGGTTTACTAGGCAAGGATGAGAATTGTCACCGTCATTCTAAATACATTGTAGTTTTTCTCCCACCAAGTGAAAATTTCCAGTCTCTGAATGGCTGTAGTAATCTAATTTGTATAATCACCAGGTATAAATGGTTCAGACAGCAAATTCTGACGGGGTTAACTTGTGCTGTTTAAATTCACACCTTGGCTTACTATGCACTACTTCCCTGCCCAGATTCAAACTAATACAGCAGTATTAAAGAAGAGCAGAATTCTTCTTTTAATTTTTACTTCTCAATAGCGGCTCCAAATGGGAATTTCTTTACTCTAATTCATCTTCAGATAGCCCTTAGCAACTGAGCAAATATAGAGCTTTGCAGTATCGGGGGAGTCACTTTCAGTACACCTCAAAAATACTCGGACTGTCTTCCAGAAGAAGGAGGTCATGCGAAGACAAGGGGCATCTCTAGTCAGTCACATTTTCAGGCTGTTAGGAGGCAATTAAAATATTCTGATCATAGGCTGCCAAAGCACAAGCACTAACAGTTGCAACTCCCTTAGGAAAATACGTCAGAAGCAGAAGATTTCTCAGACATGAGGCCAAGAGCAGCATTTGACAGATATACTCAGTCTGCAAGAGTCAGATGAAGGGAAGTACAAGAAACAGTTTATGCCCTGTAAAACCGACAAGTTAGCCATACTTTTCTTTCCAAGAGTTTTAACCCATGAACCCCAGTAGCTGTGCACCTCTTTCTTGCTCAAACTGAGATAGGTATCAGGCAGGTATCAAGCACATGCCAACTGCAATTTCTTTCAATGAGGGCTACATCTCTATTAATATAGATTTTGACTCAAAACCCCAAAGTGGTGGTAACATAAAAAATAAACAGACAATTTTAATGACAAATAAGTTACTCTCCCCATACATAAAAAAGACTAAAATTGGCAAAAAGATTTGAAATATAATTAGCACCACAAAACTAAGCAAACACTGCATTTTGACTTCACTGCTTGGGAAGGGCCCAGTTTTGAGCTGGACCTATTTTATACATCCTATTTATTTCTTAAATGCGTTAATTTTGCATCCACTTTTTCTAAGAAATTCTAAGCAGGAGTGCAACATGGTTGGATAAAAGATCAGTCTTGTTCAAATTCTGTTGCACCAGTGAAGAGTGTGACTATTAGCACTGGTTAGTTCAGCTTTCAGATACCATGAACCTTTTAACAAAATCCTATTTAACAGAAAAGCACCACAATCCTTACTGGGATACTACCAAAGAAGTAGTAGGCACCAGGGGTTCGGTTCTTACATTGTGCTTACAAGGACAGATAATCCACTGACATTTAATTATAATGCTTTGAAGTAAGGCTGGCTGGCTGACTGGGAGAATATAAACCGAATCCTAAAACATCACAAAAACTGTTGGCTGACAGCATTCAGGGTTCTTGTTTTGTTGGGGTTTTTAACTAACCTGAACAACATGTCAGAGAATTCTCCAGTTACCTACTTAAACAGGCAACATTTAGAAGAAGTTGTACTACACCACACACTGAATTCACCTTCCAGCTTATTTAAGCCAGGAACTCAGAAGAAACTGCACATTGCTTTTAATCAGCCAAGATACAGCTCTGAGAGAGCACCACGGAAATAGAGAAAAGGCAAAATAGATGGTATTTGCATATATCACATGAAATTAGGCTGTGTTGCAGCATGTACTGTAGGCATAGGTGTTGAATGTCAGCCGAGTTACATTTTTCTCAAGGTGACATTGGTGCTTGCCTGGCCAAATGTGAAACAACTGACAAGTGTTTTCATGTAAGGGGGTTCTATCCCTCCCATCACCTTGTCAAGCTGAGTGATGGCAAACTCCAGCATATTCCTTCCTCAAGTGATGAGGTGGTTTCGGGAGTCATTAAAAGTCACAAAGTTACATTGTAGCAATGTGCCACGCATACTGGATGAACTCAGTCAAGGCTGTGTTCCTCGGGTCTGGTGAAAGCTCCAGCTCCCAGCCCTCTGGGCTCCCATCCAGCCCCAGCCCCAGAACCTAGGTAAACTCTGGGCTTGTTTTTTTAATGTACATCTCAAATTTTCTTGAGAACTGTAAATATCACTTTGGTCAGTCTCACTGCTGCTTGCTTTCTCATTAGACACCTATCTAGCAGCTCTTTTTTACCCAGAGTACTCCCAAACATAAGACAACGATCAATGCTATCCTGGTGTCAGCTTTCCCTGCAGCTATCTCCATAATGATACTGTCTTTCCTAGCGATAGTGGTAAACAACCTAAAAGGAAAAATTTGCTTCTTATATACCACCTTATCTATCTTAGACTTTAATTTTTCACAACAGAAGACTGACATGCATCATGGGCATGCTTAAGGAGTGCCACAGAAGATACAAAAGCAAAATTATCATAAAACATTTTTATGAAAGAAAAATAATCCGAAACACAATCCATTTTAAAAGCAGTCTGGAGAAATGCTATTACTGGTCTTCACTTCATTTATATAACCTTACCGGGCTGAAACGTTTGGCTCGCAGCTAAGTTCCTTAGTGTTACGTGATGATGGTAAGTATGATTGAGAATTCCAGCTACATAGCATCAGGCCGTTTCCCGTGCCCGGTGAGGTGTTCCTTAATTGGATTACATCGTAAAGTGCAGATTCAAAACTAATGGAGCAAATTTATTTCCCTTTAAATAGCTACTTGATTTACAACTTTGCTTGGTTTTAGGTTTAAGGCAGCGTAAGTCTACACAATAATAGTAATATTAAATAAGGTACCCTTAATAAAATATTAAAGCCAAGCAAAGTGTCAAACCTTGGACTCAAGGGGGATTCCAAATATTATAGTATCTCCCTTCTACATGGAAAAGAGGAAAGTTAACATTACCAAGTTTCATGTTATTTTTCGTATTAAGTATCTAAAAGCAGCTAAGGCTCACATTTTTTAGTGAAAGTGGATATATAAAATATTTATATATCCATATAGTGGTGGATGACAGAAACTTTTACCAATAGACTATCCTGATTCCAGGGTTTTAATCTGTTGGCTCTATCTTGTAAAAACAGTAGTTTTAAGAACTATGTTCTCTAACTTGTAAGAAAAACAGAAAATCACATAAAATATCTCAGTGCTCCTAAACTCTCAGTAATAAAACCTAAGGACACATGAGCAATGTAAAGTCTACCCATAATGAAATGCAATACACTTTTTTTTTGGTAAAGTATGTGCTTGGACTCTTTTCTAATTTTTGTATTTTGAGAAACATTTTCCTCTGCTGACTCTGGTAAGATTCCCACTACCAAGAAATGCAATAGGGCTATACTCAGAAGCAGAGACACCAATTAAACTTCATGTTACCACACAGACAAAACAACGAAAGTGCAAAAAAGTTTAATTTCTCCATATAATTATCTAATTTGTTTCAAATGAAGATATTTTTGTGTATATATACTCTGGAAAATAATGTCAATAAAATTCTAAAATGGATTAGCAGAATCACATTAAACTGCCCCACACATATGTGTTTATCCTAATTAATTGTGGAAGTTAATTATGATGAACTGAATAAAGCTATTTTCTTTCTGAATAAGAATATGTACACTGTACTTGAATGTCACTGAGTTAATCCCCTTTATTGCACCTTGTTTTCTTGAGTTCTTACACTTAAGATATTTGGTTTTACAAAAAATTATAAAATGAAGCATGTGATTTTTAAAAAACCCTGTCCTTTGAATAACACATTTTCAATAAACAGTACAGAGTTTAAGAATGTTGAATTAAAGTCTTGATAAATCTCTACTTGAATTTGTCTGTATACCTCAGATGGTCTTAATTAATACACTATTTGTTGATGTGCAAGATGTTAAATTATTCTGCTAACCAGAAAAAAAAGGACATTCTATTGTGCATTTGCAAATGTCAACTTTTAAAATAATGAACCCATATTTCTGAATTTCAGCTTGTTTTTCACTCCAGTTTGAGAACGATGAAACAATCCTACTTCAAGATTTATAACAACAGCTGTGCGAGTTACGAAAGCACAGAAGTGTCATTTGGAGTACATGAAGACTATAACTTTGCCTCACTCTAACTTCAAAACAGCTGAGCATAATTTGCTTAAATTTTTCTGAAGACTGGACGTTGTAGCTGATGCCAGGCATAGAAATTGTCAGGCAAAAATTTATCTCAGAAACTTACAAGCAGATATATCACTCAGTTAGAATGAATAAGTTAGAAAGACTTCAATGTTCATGACAAACTGACAATGCAGCTGGATTTTAATGGAAATTTCAAAGGTAAAAATCACATATTATATGGAAACATATTTTGCCACACCATGACTCCACCATATGGAAAGAGTCATGTTACACCAGCTTCTCCTGTTTCTTTTCTTTTCTTTTTTTTTTTTTTTTGAATCAGAGTAGTATAAAATCATTTTGACATCACGACAAACGAAAAAAAAAGTATTGATTGTGTTCTCCCATTTGGCAATATTTGGTGTAATTTAATGTGCCTCATAAGATTGGATATTCACAACGAATCACAACCTTCAGCATTTGTACCCCATCCTAGAAATACTTTCTGATTTACTCCACCTTTGCTCCTGCACTGAATTCTACTTTCTGCTATGTCAAGGTGCACATCATACTGTAAGAACAAGGTTATTTGAAATCAATAATGAATCAATTTCTGATTGAATGAACCAAAAGCATAAAACCAAAGGAAGAACCACTCTAGTCAAAGAACAATGTGAGAGGGTGGTAGAAAAGCAGACAAAGAGTTCAGTTCTGGGGTCTGGACCAGCAGGTAGGATGCAAATAAGAGAAGGGAATAAAAGGTGCAGAATGTCCATGTTCATGGCTGACGTGAAAGGAAACATGCCTAAAATGATGAAGATAAAATCCGGTCATCCCTTGTGGTAGCATGGAGTATTCTGCATTCTATTATCAAATCGATATTGGGAATTAATGCAAAATACCTCCATAAATATACAAATTAGCTTTAGCTTATGCCTCTTTCCAGCTTTGTTAATGTTAATGAAGTAAACATGGCAATTGGACATGGATGTTTTTGTGGTATTAAGCATTTGTTTTTTAAAATACTTTCATACTAGAGAATAGCAAATGTCATACAATAATTGATTCAGCAAATACAGATTTTTGTCCTGTGAGCACCAAAAACTGTTATTGATTTTCTTAATTCTATAACAATTACTTTCAGAATGATGTCTACCAACTCTTGATTTATAATTTATCAACAACTGAGTAAAAGGCTTTCAAATTTGTGCTGTGCTGGATAGATTGCATGCAAACCACAAGGTAGCGTTATGATGTACTTTTTAAGTGGCTCTTACAGTTAGGTTTCTCATAGAAATACTAGCTACTGATGAATTCCAAATTCATTTTCCACAATAATTCACCGAACTTACAGTTTATTTGTCTTATGAATGTTCCTGCCAGTAAGTGTCTAGACAATTTCAGAAAAGCAAAAGAAAAGTAGAGGGAGTGGAGACACAGCTAACCAGTGTTTGGTTCAGTACTTCAGAGAGTCTTTCAGAAATACTTTTTGCCTGTAATCAAAGCTGCCAACTCTCATGTTTTCATCAAGATTTATAAAATTCCTCCCACAAACACCACAGTTCTTGAAATCAAATGCATACCCAGGAACATCCTCTTTCATTTAAAATGAAACTCCTCTTCAGCAAACTGAAGTTCAAAACCAGAAGACAAGCAAAAATAAAAGGTATCTTATCTTTAAACATCTTATGAAATTAAGCCAAACTGAAGACTTAAATGAGGAGGGGTAAAAGCGTTACTCTTCAGCAAGATCGTGGTTGTCACAGCTGTGATTGGAATAGCCATACATTAATACTCAGGTAAACCAAAAGTATGTAAGCACAGCTTAAAACTAGCTGCAGTAGAAGCAAGAATCAATTAAAAACTCTACAAATGATTTATATTAACCTGACATGCTAAAAAATTCTTGAATTGCAAAAGTCATGGGTGGTAAATGGGAAAACCACAAGGTAATGAAAAATAACGGAGTAGTAAGATGTACAAAATGAACAAACTGCATGAATTTATTAGAACAAAGAGACCATTTACCAGAAGTTAGATGTGCAAGTTAAAGCAAATTACAGTCTTCCTCAGCACTTGGCACTTAAATAGCAAAAACTTCCAGGTCTTCTATATCTTGGGCATAAGAAAG
This sequence comes from Charadrius vociferus, assembly GCF_000708025.1. Lineage (NCBI taxonomy): Eukaryota > Metazoa > Chordata > Aves > Charadriiformes > Charadriidae > Charadrius > Charadrius vociferus. The sequence goes on from NW_009649717.1 coordinate 1,137,623, forward strand.
ACACTCTTTACCTAAGAAATAATTCGTTCAATATAAGAAACACAAATGTGTTTGTCCTCTGTGTAAACCATGCCTGATTTCATTTGTAACTATTTCCTGAACAATGCCTTCCCTGTTCCATTTTCTGGGTTATGAAATAAAGTAAGTAGCCATATATCTCTTCTCAAATGAATAGACTAATTCAAGACTTTTCTCACAGAACTGTGTTTTTCTTTCTTAATTTCAGATTCTTAATATTCAGAAACACATGGGCTTATATCAGAGCATGTCCTGGCCTGAGTTATATTCCCAGCTGTGTCTGGTGGAGATCAACCAAATCACTGTCCCCATTTAGCCACGGGGGTGGGGTGTTCTTATCGTATTCTACATTACCTATTTAAACTGTGAGCTCTTCTTCGCAATGGCTCCCACTCCTACAATGGGTTTGTAGAGCAGCAGCACAACTGGGTCTGAACCTAATTTGAGTATCCTGTAATAGCATATTAAACATGTTTTAAAAGCACTTCAAACAATGCATCTTAGAAAAAATCCAAAAGGCAGAAAAGATACAGATGAATATTTATGATAAATACAGAAAACTCCTTAAGAAATCTGGTGAAACACTGTGCTTGTTCATTTCAAAGGGCCCAGAGCAAGCTGGTTTGATTCACGATTTCGAATTGGTGAGCACTTGCAGTGGTACTGCTTTGTCTAATAATTCCAAAAGCTGCTTATTAGTCCAGCTTTGTACTGAAATGTCAGCACTCTTCTGGTAGAAGTGAGTGTGTGAGCACAGAAGAAAAACATTGGACCATTTTAGGAAGTTGGATGACAATTACTGCAGTATAGAAAGCCTTCTAAAAACAAAACAAAAAAGAAAGCTTATAATTTAGCCACAACCAAGAGATCACAGCAGATTTGTAAAAAACACTTCAAAATATGATGAAAATTTGTTTCATTTTTTATACATTTCAGGCACTATAAAAATGCATATCCAGTATTTTGCTGTGACCTTCTTGGCCATCTATCAACACACATACCCTCACAAAGACAAGAAGTGGCACATTGAAGAGATCAGCTATAATTTCAAGCTTTCAGCCAAGGGTGAAACTTCTCATGGCTCCATTGTTTCCGTGGACATAAGTAACATAAAATAATATAATAAGAAAAGTTATTAGAAGTGTATGTTACTCAACAAATGCCAACATGACTATATTAGGTACTGGACTATACGGCAGTTCTTGGTGACACTGTTTAGAGGTATTGTTGAATAAGATAAACAACTAAGATGTGATTTCTTTTTTTTTTTTGTTAGTCTGTGAAATGAAACAGGTATAAATTGGTTAAATCTGTGGTGAAAAAATGAGATATTAAAAAAAAGAGATATTAAAAAAATTACAAAATGCATTAAATACCTGTAAAACAACTTTTTAACCTCCAAGTAAGTCTTTAACCACAATAACTATTTTATTTTCTATTTGTAAGGATTATTGAAAATGAGCTTTACAAGAAATCCTAAATGAAGTAAAAAGTAAAATCACCACTGGGCTGGTCTCTTCTGCAGTATCACCAGTAAGAATATGCAAGAAGAACTTATTAGTTCATTTTTATTACACTGTGGATTTTTCACCAGAGATTTGTAAAGACACTGTTTTTCTCTTCTATGGTTCTGCTATGACCCCCAAAAAGTTCAAAGAAAGATTCAGACATCATGGATAAAATTTTTGGTTGTCTTTATATCTCAATTTCAAAAATTAACTCAGCTCATGTTCTTAGAAGAATTAATGGAAAGCACCAAATATCTTTAAAGACCTGGCCTTTATTTTCTTCAGAATTTCAGTCTCATTGAAAGTCTTAAGTAATTCTGATATTTTTTACCCAGAAAAACCTCAGTACGTTTGGGCTGAGGTGCTCAGTGATACACTAGTAAAGGAAGAATAGATTTGTAAGGATTATACCTAGACTACTTTTGTCTTCAAAACTGTTGTGTGTTTATTAGCAGTCTTTTTTATATTCATTTTAGCTAAACTTACCATCACTAGTCAATAGTTAAAATAGAATTAGTGAAGACAGTGATGAATGCATACAGGTATAAAGAGATAACTTGGGAGAAGTTTATACATATTAGCAACCACTAGTAAATCATGACAGAATAAAGTCTTTCCTCATTCTTTCTCTTGGTAAATCCTCATCTTTAAAAATATTTCAGATACAACTTCTTCACCCTAACCTTCTTTTTGACAAAGAGTATTTGAACGAGGATAAAGCTTTTACAAGCTATGACCAAACACTCACATTTTTTAATATACAGAGTTATACCAAACCTTGCTTTAATTTGCATAATTCAAAATATTTTTTTCTAACTTCTTGCTTTCAGAGGAGGAGCTAAAAGGTAGGAAAAGAAACAGCTGGATACAAGGTATCACAAATAGGAACAAAATTCGGTTTTGTCAACAGTATATTAATCATTTCAAAGGAGTAATAAAGAGCTTGAAAACAGTATGAAAATGACCTTCTGACATGATAAAAAAGGTAGCCAGGTTCTAGGAGAAGGATGCACTGCTTTGTGCAGCAAGACAGTGCTTTTTCTTTTCTCGTCATAGCTCTCCAATCACAAGCCTCCTTAAGCCTGCAGCAAAATGCTTCTTGGAGCTTGTTTCTCACTGAACTGGATACAAGTGTTTTCATAAGCTAAATTTGCTTTGTTCTCTGTGCAGTTCTAAAGTTGCTGGTCCTGCTGCCAATAAAACAAAATATAATGAAAGCTCTCTAGAGTCTTTAGAGAGCTGGAGGCTCCAGAGACAAAGGAGGAAGCACGGTTGCTGTTTTACAGAAAGAAAAGCAGTGGTATGGAGAATGAAGTAACTTCTCAAAATGCACTTAGCTAGTGGTAAAACCAGAAATACAATGAAGGAAATACCCACGCAGAACAAACGTAGGGGAAAAAAAAAAAGAGTAAAAATAGAGACAAGGATAATGTCTTCCTCCCTCACCCTTTATAAAATAACATCTGCTTCTAAAATCTTTGAATATTATTGGGACGTTTGGGGAAATCTGAAGCATGAATTCCATCCTTTCAGTGATTTCAGTAACTCATGACTCTTATGGTAGCTCCGCCAGTTCAACTTGCTCCTAACCTACTGCATTCCTACCATGATGTTGAATTGGCTATTGTAGTAGTCTAAACAAAACATTCTTCCAGTTGCCTTCCTTGGCTTATGGCCCTATCATTTATTATGCTATAGCAAGCAGCATTAGGAAGGTAAACAGCTCAACTTAATTCTGTCTTGTTTAAATTGGCCCTTGAAATCGACAACACTTAAAAATTCAGCACTTAGTACCTAACAAATTTGATTTGATTGTTTGATACTCTACAAAGTTCTTGATTTCTACAGAGATCTGCAAACTTATAAGAGAGAAGAAGTTTTCTAAGGGTTAACATAGGATTCTTGCAGAAATACAGCAGTCAGTTTGGCTGACAAATCAGCATCTAGAGGGCTGACGTGCCAGACTGACCCACACTAAATGGGCCCACACAATTACCTGTCAACTGACTCCCAAAGGGCCTTCCCAAGAAAGGACAGCTCAGCCATTCAAAATATGGCATTCCCAGTTCCCAGGCACTTTCTCCCATACGTGCTGGAAGTGTCACATGTTTAGAATCATCGTACCAAAAATTCAACTGCTGAAGATTCATCTGTTTGCAAGCTGGAGCCAGAAAATACATTTTGTCTTCTCCATGCCCAGAGGGGTTAGATGGTTTGCCACAGCAAAGACTTGTCTAGCCTGGAATTGTCTGGGCCAAGAAGGAAATTCAGCAAACATGAGGGAAATGCTGAGGTAAAAGAGTGGGAGGACTGATTTGTGAATGTCAGTGTCTCGTAGGGCTTGTGGTTCCACTTGGCTGACTTCAGCTCTCAGGAGAAGAGGGGTCGGGGGCACTGGCGGTGAAGGCTGGATTCCAGGAGGAGAATTACAATTTACCTCCCAACTAGACTGGATAGTAGCCAATACAGTGCTGCATCAGACTCTTTCATGTTGAAGAGACCATGGGAGAATAATCCTGAATTTTCTGGTTTTTAAACTTGAACTGCAGCCACAGCGACTTTTTGTGTTTCATCTCACATTGTTTCCCAGAGTTAATACATAATCATAGAATAATATACGTTGGAATGGAACTCTAGATGTTAACTAGTACCACCCACATGAAGTCCCACATGAAGTTCTTGCAAGAGAAATCCTTTCCAGCTTGCTCCTTCCTTTGACAGCCCCTTTGCAGCCCCAATCCAACTGCAGCTCTAGGCTTTAGGCTCTCTATCCACCCCAACCCTAACACTAGGCAATGACTGAGCCATACAGGAAGCCCCATAGCTCTCCCGCACATGATGAATTTCTGAAGGGAGAAGTCTACTTGCACACTACCCATTTCTTTGGCAGCACCTTTACATCCCCACTTCACCTACAGCTCTACACTTGGTCTCTCGCCCAACACCAGCCCTGAGCCCATACATGTGCTGAGCCTCAGCCCAAATTCCACAACCTAGTCCTTCATGAAGAAGTTCTCAGGGGAAAACTTTTTTGGTAGCGTCCCTCCTTTGGCAGCCCATTTGCAGCCTCAGTCTACCTGCAGCCACAAACTTTGTCCCTCCTCAGTTCACCACCCTAATCCTAGGCATTGGCATGGACTAAACCTTAGGTCAAGCCACAGACTAGTCCCACATGAAGTCCTCACTAGACAGTGGTTTTGGCATCCCCGCTCCAAAGGATGCCATAAGATTAGTCTCTCTGCCATCCCCAGGCCTAAGCATAATCCTTGACCTTAGGCCAATGTGACATAAGGCTGAGCCTTCATGCAAGCTCCCCATGCCTGCTGCACATGATGAATTTCTCTAGGAAGAAGTCTTTCTGCAGCCTGTCCTTTCCTTTGGCAGCTTTATTGCAGTCCCCCTCCAACTAGAATGCTAGGCTTTGTTTCTCTCCCATCCTTAATCCTAACCCTAGCCTTTAGCATCAGCTTAGTTTTAGCCTAAGATACCCACCTCTAGCCTAGTCCCACAGTCAGAAATTTTCAGGAGGTGACTCTGGCAGCATCACCCTTCCTTTGGTAGTCCTTTACTGCTTGAAGCAGGACCATATATACAATCTTCAAATTTACTTCAACAACTGAAATGAACTTGATCTGATATTTTAAGGAAGTGTAACCAATCCTGTACTGCCATTCGTAATTCGTGGGATATTAATCCCACATTTGCTTAGTGAATTTGCAAAGTTCCAAGGAGGTTATTATACCATTATCAATCCGTTAAATACCAGCTTTTGCTAAAATAGTATCTACACAGTCTAGGAGAATGCTGTTAGTCATTATCTTTTCAATAAATGATGCTTTTTTCAGAGCTAAGTTTTTTTCCTGAACAAGAACCTCAAGATATTCAGGGTCACTAGGTTTTACACTTTTTTCACCCATCCTTTTTCTAACTTTTGGTAGAAATGTATCTCTAGACAATAATGTGATGATAATCATCATAATAATTGGACAAAGTTTTTACTCTTTAAATAGTTGTGAAATATAATAGATGCTCTGATGCTCTTTTAGTATAAAATAAGCTCGGCTCAAGTGAAGCCAATGAAATTATAAACATATGCCAGCTGAGGAACTGACATATTGTTTAACTGTTATGCAACATTTCATAAAATATAGGTAACAATCTGTTACAAAGGCACTTTGAGATTCATTTATCAGGGGTTGCAGAGCCCTTTTGCATCTCTGGATGAAAGTGATTATACAGAAGAGTGATTAAATTTTATTCTGTATTTTGACTCAGTTTTGCTAAACATGAACATTTTTCACAGTTTAATCTAATTCATCTCTACCAAAGTCTATGTTTCATAGTAATCAACCTAGACTGTCAAATCTAGTTTCATCTCCAAGAAGGCTGGGATGCCCAAAATCACTGTTGGCTAGGTCCTATCTGAATTCTTAGGATGCAATTCTACAGACACTTAAATCTATTTAATTCCAGGCTACCAGATCCCAATCTTCCCTGATGCCTAGTTCCAGGTTCCCCACTCCCACCCATGCACTAGCATTGATGTGCAGCCAATGGCAGGGAGATTCAGATTGACCAGTGAGGAAAAACTTGTTCATCTTGGTGAATAATTGTGCTCCAGAAAAGAAAATTTAAAGTATTCAATGGTTTTAAGAGCACTGCATACTTTTAAAGGAAAACTTAGCATGTGTTCTGTCATTTAACAAGTATTTTTCCCTTCAAGATGAAAACAGTTTCTGAAACATCCAAACCCATTATAGTAAAATGAATCAAATAAAACAGCCTCAGGTAGTTCAACATGTAAAAATTTAGCCCAAAGAATTCTCAAGTTCAGCAAACAATTTGAAACAGTTTAATTTAACAAGAAATATCAGGCAACCTGGACAGTCAGCAGTATGGGCAGTAGTACCAGCACTGTCCTTCAGATTTTCATTTTTGCACTGAACATAAATGTAATTTGTGAAAACCATCATTTGAGTTTCTTGCTTTTTGTATATGGACCCTATTACAACCACATCTAGACTGAATTATTTTTATCTTGTTTACAGTTGTGCAAAGACAACAATCTCAAACCCATTTCACTAACGCCAATACTTTGTAAAATCAAGAATTAAAGGGAAGATGCATCATTATCTCACCTAGTGATAAACTGTTTCCTAATGGAGATTGTTTTGATCTTTCTCCAGTGTACTGCAGTATGTCATATTTATATTCAGTAATGTTGAGATCAAGACAATAAGCCATCTGCAAGGAAGAGAGTAAAGATTACTGTATGCTAAAAGAATTTAAGAAGCCACACAATCCATTCTTCCAATTTTTTCTGAAAGTCTTCTTGACAGGTGTTGGAGATAATTGTTTATTACCTTCAAAGGGAGAAACAAAGGTCCTTATTTTCTGAAATTATATTAACCTAAAAATGTCAAAGACCTCTGAGCGCATTGTAACGGGCATACTTCCCCTTAGTTCAGTGGACCCCACCATTCAGAAAATTAACCTTCATAGGCTGAAAGCAGACTTTGTGGATGGTTTGGAGATCACACTTGAGCAGGTGCCTGAAGGGGGGGACAGCCCCAGCGTGAATCTGTAGGCTGTGCAACCAGGACTGCGTCACACCATGTGAGCTCACATCCTTCCCTGGAGGAGGTTACAGCACCAGCCTTCAACCAGCTCCCTAACGGGTGATCCATGGTGAACCTTCTCTCCAAGCATGCTGGCACATGCCTCATGCAATCAGGCCTGATATGTTGTGTCCAACACGTGAGCTGCCATGGAAGCAAAAAGGCATAACTACATGACAGAAATGGGGGATTTATTTATTTTTGTTGCCAGCAAGGTGGGGAGCTATAATCTAGAGAGTCTTACTCTTGTCTGGATTTGAAATTTTGTTTCTCTTTTTTTTTTTTTTAACTTCAAATTTCACGTTTTCTCTGAAATATTGCTCTCATGGTGCTCCAATTCTTACAGGTTTCAGGATCACAGGTTGCATTTTTGACACTTGAGGTGTCTAGAGTAAGCAAGAAAGAACCTTATTCCAAAAATAAAAACACAGTTATACAGAAGGAGCAGAATCATCCTTGTCTTCATCTCAGGTCTTTAAAATACAAGCAGTTTTGGTCTTGAATACCACTGGGATCAGACCACTGAATGCCTTGAAAAAGGAGACTGAGGCTTTGATCACCAAGACCGTGTGTGAAGCCAGAGTAGAGAAGAAAAGGTACATGTGCCTATGCAGTGTCAGTAATTTATGCTGATGGGCTGCAGGACTCTGTATTACTCAAATTTTGTTAACTCATATTAAGGATGCCATACCCAGATTCATCTTGTCGTTATATTCTGCTTAAATGGTAACGAATACACATAAAGTTGATTGTAGGCCAAGACCAGCTATGGTGGGGTGCAATGCTCAAAACAGCTCAAGGGATTAGAAACTATTAGTCACAGGTACTGCTCTGTGAGACTTCAAACCAAGGTCTTCATCAGTCTCAATCTACTACATTCTGTATAAATCAGCTACAAGAGAAAGACAATGCCAAGTGACAGAGACATGGAGAGAAAATTTAGTCCAAGAAGAAGCCAGTGACAGACTTTGGAGTGGAAGCAAACTCTCCTCACTCCCACCTTTAAGCCTTATTCGCTGGACCACCCTGGTTGTGACGACAGCTGCTGTCAATGTATTTAGGACATAAACAGCACTTAGGGGACAACGCCATGCCATGGAGTATGATACCTCTAACCTCTTCTTAAGGATAGTAGCCACTTTGCAAATGCTGCCCAATAGCGTTTTTTGCTAGGGACATGGGAAGTTTGTGGAGGCAAAAGGCATTAATTAACAGAGATTAACACAAAATCTGTTCACTTTTTCCAGTAATTTGACAAGTACATCTAATGCTTTCCAAATGGAAAAACACCTCTACTCAGCAGCTGAAGAGACATGCTTTGAGGTCTAGCTTTTTCAGCATTTTTTGCAAATAGCTTTACAGTCTTTGGATAAAAACATTTGTAAATGCCAAGTATTTAGTTTATCTTTTGCATTTCTTGCTTGTATCTTTTTCAGCAAATGTTGTTAGGTCACAGGTGAGAGGCAGTGGCAGAATTAGGTAGATGCCTTGCATGTTTGCATGAAAAACATATTGTAGGCTTTTATTAATCCAAAAAATGTTGCCTAAAGCTTAAGGATGGATACAATTACTGACCCATATATTTTAAATCATGTTACTTCAAAATTACCAAATAGCAAACAAATTCTCTTTATCATTATCACAGAAGAGTTGATAAATCTCATGTGTAAATAAATAACATTTGTATAGAAAAATATTTAGTTGGACTTGTTTTTAGGACTAAGTCTAAACTAAAAACTCACAATGTAGAAATAATCAAGGTTCTTCAAATCCAAATGCAACCCTACATACAAACAGTATAAATAGCTGTTCCTCTCTACTTTTCAACAGGAAAAAAAAATAAATGAAACTCTTGAATCTAAATATCCTGTCTTTCAGTATATTCCAGTCTAAATATTGTTTTAGATCTCATAGTTTGAGCATTTATAATATGTAACAAAGTCAAAGCATTTAAGTACACCATAGCTTTCCAGATTTTGCATAGAAAGGAAACAGCTGCTCCTTGAGGAATTCTGCTACTTCCCAGAAATAAAAAAAATTAAAAAATCTGTAAATAAAATTGCTTTCAGTAAGACCCAAACAACATTGGACAACTATCACCCACTTCTATTGCTTGGATGAAGGTATATGACTACTCCTATAGCAATAAGACCATTTGAGAAAAGTGGCTGATATTAGGGGGTCAGAAGATGGTTTTATTACTTTTTACACAAATACGTTATTATTGTATATTAAAAGACATACTGATCCATAATTTAATTGACATAATTTTTTAAAAAGTCTCTAATGGTGTTTTAGAAGTGCCAGATCTTTTCGACATAGCCGACCCCAAGCAAGCCAACCAACGTAACTAACTGAATCTAACACTCCCCAGACCCACCTTGCGATACCAGAGACTGTCAGCAGGGCTGGCTGGGCAGAGGGCTGCATTCACCCAGCTCTCTCGCTTCCAGGACCTAGATTAGGCATCTCCCCTAAGTACCATTTGTCTCTGTGTCCATCTTGAAACTTTTGTGTGCTGTCTCCCCCTTAAAGCTCTTTTGCCATGTTTGCTGTTGACACAAGCTAACTACTTACGTCTACACAATCACTATAACTGAATTTCCACTTATATAATTTATATTCACAAAAGAAATTCTTTTACATGCCACCTAGGCACTTTTAACATTTAAACTTATCCCTCCCAAAGTGTTCTGGTATTTTCAACCTGGTTTAATTTTTCACACATGTAATTTGTATTTAGTGGTCTCTTACTAATCTCTTAAAATTGCACTGCAGGAATCATATGTCATCCCATCAATGCATTTTGCAGCAGAGGGTGTACTGTATAGAAGGACCAGACAGTAAGGAAATATTTAATTGTCATAGATATATGTAGGGCTGAGGAATGACTATTGCTGTTTAGTCTGATGACTCTCAAAGGAAAACGTTCACAGGAGGAACAGAAAACAGTACATATCTTCCTTTTTTTTTTTTTTAATTATTTTATGATACATTATTTCCTGGCCATTATCTAGCCATTAACTACTTGCCTCCCTCTTTATTCTCCTGTGTTGCAAATCCAATGATCACGTTACATTTGGTAAGTCCAGAAATATATATTTTTTTCCTCCTCATTCTTGTAGTCTCTGAGAACACAAAGTATATCAGGTATAATCCGTTTATCTGACCTTGAGCTTCTGTTTGGTATCTTACCATTTTGTAGCAACTTACTCCCCAAGAATATTAAGAATCTGATTTTCGATTATTTAATGCTTAGCTGTTTCCAGATCCTCATATGCCGTTTTCTCAAAAACAGAATCAACAAACCTCACTTATATGCCTTCTAGTACACATTGCCATAATGTGCTATCAAAAATGATAGATTTAGTATGTGATATACAAATACAGGATTAGTCAAGGAAAAGGAACAAGTAACTCAAGCACTAATGAACTCTGGTGTTTGTGAAAAGAAAAACAATTTTATGTTTTCTGACCAACAATAATATGTGGTCCCCTCCAACAGCAAGAAACTCTCATCCCATTGTGCTCTAACTGTAAATAGAAGAGCAAAAGGGAGTTGGTGGTTTGGTTTATCCATGGACGCCTTTGTCACATAACCAGTCAACTGGTTGTCTTTCAGGAACAGTATTTTAAGAACTTGAAGGATGACAATATTGCAAAATATAACCTAGCTGTTGAAACTGCAACAAACATGTGCCCTTCAGAGACCTTGTAGGCGGCTTTTGAACAGCAGCAGAAAGAAAAAGGCATCAACCTTTCTTCTGACTGAAGTTATGTCATGACTGTAAGCATACACCCATATTGTCCACTCCTGGATTCTTCAATAATGCAGCCTTTGGCATTTGACTACACAACAACGCATACTACCACTTCACTGAATAAGTGTGTCTTTGGTAGTTGCATTAATATTTTACCTATTTTTTTTTAAGACCCTTGTCTCTTGATTCAGTCCAGTTTATACAAAAGAATTGGGCACTACAGTTGCTCTTTTCATATTAGACAGTGACATTTTCCATACCTTTGCTTACTTAAGCAAATGTCAGTTGAGTGTAAGTACGTGCAGGTCAGCAGTACCTGCATCTTTATTCTTGAAGGTAAATGTCTAAAATGCAGAGTTTAGAATCTGGATAATGTTTTAGCAAGAAACAAAAAATGAAGCAAATTTTGCAATTATAGAGAAGTTTTTTTAAAGTTACTTGAAATGTGGAAAAAAGAGCAAGTGTCAGATGAACAATCAGGCCAGATCTAATCAAGATTTAAGCATAGGGAATTTCCTGTTTAGCATAAGCAGTGCTGTGCACCTGCACCATACCACTTGATATGTGAAAAGCTTTACCAGCACTAAATTATGTCACAGGTGGAGGTATGTGACTAACTCATGAAGGAGTTATGTATTGAGTTACAGTGGCTTTGCAGCTCAAAGAATACCTACGAGCAGAATGTGATGTCTTAGCACATCTCTGTTCAGTTTAATTTTTCTGTGAGTCAGTTAAAAATACGCGATTATCTCAAAACTCATATAAATTGTTAACTGCATGCTGATGTTCAACTTCTTTTTTTGTCCCTGGCTGGATGAGCACCCAAGAATAGTTTGGATAAATACATTGCACTTTCCATTTACACTAATGCACTTATTGACATGTAAAACTGTTCCCAGCCTTACACAAAGTCTGTGTCTGATCAGGCTCTGACCTGGATGTCACCTAAGTAGGGACGATACATGCCACAATAATAAAAAATTTAAAGTCAAGTCAATATTTCCAGGAAATTACCTGTTGCAAAAACTCAGGTATCTACTCTTTAAGCAGCCTCAAAAAGGTGACGGAGAAGAAACTGATCAGGAAAAAGGGGACACAGTGCTAATATAAATAAACTCGCAGAGGGAAAACTGTGATTGAACTAGGAATTTCAACAAGATCTTCATTCCAAGCAGTTTTATTGGGGAAGAAAAGAGTCACAAAACCAGAACTACATAGGAGCAATGTGCCAGATGACATAACTATATACTGGAAGGCAAAACCCAATATTGTTAAAGGATATTCTGAAAGCATCAGACAAGAATGTCATCGGCACAGAAAGGGAGAACAGTCATCCCCGCTGGAGAATACTGCATGCTATAGCTTTCTACCTTGACCTGTGGTGATAGCATACACCAGACAGCACCTTTTTAGATATATTTCTCTGAAGTGATTTAGGAGCCTAAGTCCTCATATGAAGTCCTAATCACCTTAACACTTCACAAATTTTATGAAATGGAAAAAAAAAAAAGATAAGAATGTCAATAATGTCAAATGTCAAAGTATGATAAACATGTTCTTCATTTCCTATTGGTCAAGAGCAGAAGTACAGTCAAAAACGGAAAAATATTTTAAAGCTTAAGACTTATATAATGGATCACATAGCTCAAGGATGTCATACTAAATAGAGAATGTGGGAAGTAAACCTAAGAATAGGCTATTCATGTATGATCCATATGCTGAAATCTAGTCTCATAAATATTTGTCCAAAACTTTTGTATAACGAACACATTTGAAAAATGGCTGACCGACTTCAAGACAGTTTTCAGCTAGAAAAGCACAGATTTCTCACTGCAATTCATGTGACTAATTCTAGTAAAGAGTAATGTCTCTTCGTTCTCTGTCATGCATAGGTCAGAATTTCCTGGAGAAATTTACATTTCATTCAGAGCCTTCAACTTTTACAGCAAATTATACTTTATACTATGTTTCCCTCTTCCAGTCAAAACTGGTCTGCTTGTCACTGAAACCTCCCAACGTGCATCAAATTCACAGCCACTACACACAGGGTTTCATATTGCTGAGTTCAAAAACTCATCCAGCTCTCAATCGTGCCACTTATGATTTTTTAGCAATATTTTGCTAATTACTTTTAGGCTAATTAAGGCTGTGTATTGGCCTCTCTCTGTGTGCCCTGAAGCCATTTGTTATGCTATTTTAGTACAGAGAGTGTTTTGCTACTCATTTGGTTCCCTACCTGGCACCATGACGGATGCTGGGAAAAAGGCTCGAGCCTTTGGTGTTTCCCTGCAGGGTTTGAATCCCTACTGCAAACTTCAGGCTGCAGCCCAGTTTGAATTTAGAAAAACATGCTGAATCATTGGCAGGTTTGGTGCAGCTTGTTTCTGTCACACAGTAAGGGACTGTTTTTGTTGAATCTTGAAAGAAAAACTTTCCTGTTCCCAGTGGCTTGCTACAGGATACTGAGCGCTCATGTCAGGAAGCTCATTTTTCAACACTTTAGAACTGTAAATTATATCTGAAAATATAGAATGCAATTAAAGTGAATATTGCAGAGTCTCTTGCTGCTGCTAGTCACTGTTTCTGGCTATTGTCATCATTTGTGACATAAGAAACAGCATGGGAGCCCAATGTCAGAGGTTGCATATCAGCTTCCATCCTGTCAGAAGAAATTTAATATTTAAAAATGCAGTCACAATACTGATCCTGGAATAACACCAGTGCGATACAATGAAGAATCAGGCCCTTAATATTTAATCTAACATTCAACATTTAAATACAAAGCCTCTTCTTCTCACAGGATCAGAACAGATAGTCTCTAGCTCTGGAATCTTACATAGTGGGAATTTCAGATGTCACTCAGATATCACTTTTTTCTTTTTCACTAATCTGAGTATCAGACTCAGCAGACATCAGTAACTAGCCCAAACTAGGTTCCTGGCTAGACACCAGAGATGACAAAGTAATGCAATCCTCCTGCCACTCTCATAAAAGCAGGGACACAGCTGTCCAGCATAGTCCACCACACATACCAGGATGGTCTTGGTTAAGGAAGGAACGAGACCAGCAGGAGATGGACAGCAGTTAATGGATCCGCCAGGAGTCACTCAGGAGCTGCTCATATGGGCAGCCTGGCAATGACAGTACTGTCTTTTGCCTCAAGTGTTACACTCACTTAAGCACATGCTCACCTAAACTGGTCCTACATACATCAATTGTACTTAAAAAGGCCTTTTATTTTGCAATACAATTGATAAGTGGTAAAAATGACTCCTGGTGTACCCTGGTGTCAAGAAGGATCATGTAAACCCACCAACACAACCTCAGGTCCTAGGCATAGACTTACATTTAACAGTTCCAGAAGAAACATCAAATGAAGACTCCCTGTGTCTTCTCTTGTCATAACTTTCTAAGCACTATGGAGGAAATATCTCATTAAGTATGGCCTCACCTCTGGAGCACATTCCTTTCATCGGTCAGCAAGAGTTTGAGTTTGGCAGCCAACAGAGCAAAGGCCACTCCTCTGCTTTCACTGTAATCTAATATTTTGTGTGCTGTTTGTTGCTCTGTATCTAGGCACAGCAACACAACCCTGCTCCCACTCATTGATTATAGCTCCAAGTCTCCACACATTTAACCTCAGTTACCGGTCACAGAGACAAAACCAAGACCCTAGAATAGTAAGTAGCACACGTAATGTTTGTTACTGCATATCTCCTCTGAATTTCAGTAAACTTTATTCTGTAATGTGAGAAACATACAGTAAAAACCAACGCAACTTCAAATTGCAATCTACATATATCTGGAATGATGACATACCACAGCATTAAGTTCTGCAGAGTCTGTTACTGGTTTAAATAGTCCACATCAATACACGTAGGTCTGACTACCAGTGGATGGTTAAAACTGGTTTAAATCTAACACATAGATTTAATTTTGCTAGAATCCAGTGATGATGATGCAACCCAGTGTTACCTTCCATAATTTGAATAAAATAAAATATTATGAGATTAGGATTAGGGAAATGGTAAATGACCAAATTAACTTTTAAAGCATTGTTGCATCTGACATTCAGGGATCCATCTTTGAAAACTATTTTCAATCCTATGATCTGAGGCTAGCAGAGTAATGGCAAGCACACTATGCTTCCTTGCATGGCACTGCAGCTGCAAATCAAAGCACTAAAACAGTGACCCACAACCAGCCTTAATACCGTGGAAAATAGCATGGCCTGAACAGGGAAAAAGAAAGAAAAATACAGTGGCACTGATAAAGGATAGCTCAATGAACAGATATATAGAAACTGATGGGGGATTTAAGATTTGGACTTCATAACAGGAAGTTTAAGTTTCATGTCATAGACACGGGATCTCTCCTATAGCAGAAATAAGACAATGAAGAGAATACTAGCAACAATTTCACATGGACTTAAAGGGTAAGAAATATCTTGTAAGAAGGAAAACAAGAAGAGGAGTTACATTATAAAGTTAGAGGAGGAGGAGAGAGCAGATGATACACAGAAAAGGCAGAAGGTTATGCAAATCATGCTGAGATTGGGGTTTGGCCTAGAAGCACAAATGAACAGATCTCAAACTGAAGATGCTCTTCAAGCATGGGAAAGCAGAGATCTGTTTAGCAATCTTCTGTAGGCAAGAGCATTACTGTAACAGTGAAGTCAATGTCTTATTGTTAAGGCTGTTAGCACTTTTCTGTATATGAAAATCAAATACTTTTTCTGAATTTTCTCTGGATAAGCATTTAGAATCATAGAAATTGTCTTTTATCGGAGACTCACCTTTTGCAAGACTTGCTGCGTCATTCCTGTATGCATTTCTAGCTTGTTTTTGAACAACTGCAGATTTGGAGTCTCATTTCTTACACTTGGGAATTTCCTGCTCAGCCCGTAGTTCATAATACTAATGGGACTTTTCCCCCCTAATTACATTGCCTGAAGTTTTCTTTTCCTTTAGGTCATATATTTATTGTTTCCTGTCCAAAATGAATTATAATTCATCACAGCTACTGGCATTTTTGTTTAGCAGTTGTCTTGGGCTTTTTTTTTTTGTCCTGTTGGACAAGCTGCAGGAACAGTTGTCTTTGAATCATATTTATTAAAATTGTATAATGGAAGTAATTTGCATTCCTGTAGTGCCTACCATTGGCCTGATCCAGCAACAGACCCTCCAGGAACTGGTGAATTCTTTAAACTCTCCCTGAGGTACTGTGGATTTCCAGAGACCCTGTGCCTCACACAAAAGAAGTCAAGGATCTGGCAAAACCAATAATTTTCTCTCAACAAAAAAACATAAGAAAACATAGTTCTATAACCTGCTTAATTCATTCAAGCTAATGCAAAGGGAAATGCTGTAGGCTGTCATTTATAATTTGGTTTCTTTTCCAGAATATGCAAAAATGTCAGCCCAACAAAAGTAGATGTGCCATAGAGATGCTGACAGTATTTGCTGTTTATCATGGTATGGGTTAAGAGAGCTAAAATGTCTAACAGTAAAAAAACCTCCAATGCCACATTTCTAGCACAATTATCCAATTAGATTGCTTAGACCTAATCAGGATAGGCTCCAAACATTGCAAATTGAGGACAAGGTTCAGAATATACTTGCACTCAGTTTAGGACAATGTACCCTGTTTAAGACATAATATACCTTCACTGCTTCTTTACTACCTATACTGGCAAATTTCTTTCAGTAGCTGATGCAGTCTTGGCCCAAAGCAGTTGCTCTCCTCACAGCTCTAAATAGTTTAAAGGAGAGGGTGCTAGTTTACATCTAAACACTTGAGTCAAATGGTCACGCTAATTGAGTTTTTAATTGCCAGAATAGGTGGGCTAAGATGGTTAAGAGTTTTCAGAAGTGCTGTACCTTCCACCTGAGCCATTCCAGCTGAGGCGCCTTCCATAAGCCCACGTGAGAAGAGAGTCTGGCCAGCAAAGCCTCACCTTGAAGAGCTGGGGGTCAGCAGCACCATGTACAAGATGTACACTACTGGTGTCTCGTTCCTGCCCAATAGTCTCTGACTGCAATCTCGGTGCCTGCAACGTCAGCAGATACATTCTGTATGTCTTAGAAAGAGACGTGTGCTAAACCTTCTACTTCCTCTTTCTTTCCTGTTTATATCATCCACTTATTTCTTTCCTTTCATAAATCCATGATTTTTCCCTCTGAACTTCAAACACTACACATTCAAATGTGTTCTAGCCATTTACTGGTTATTCTCGACAACAAGGAAAAAAAGGACAAAGACTTAACAACTGGAATCTATTGACCTGGCCAAGGTGCAAGAGAATAAAAGACCTAGAAAACAGACAATACAATCGATTGTTCTGTCATTCTTTGAAACTTTAAAATGGAATTTGGTCATCCATAGCACAAAAACAGAAAGGTCACATTTTCCATAAAGATGTGTTTTTGTAAAGGACAATTTAATTAGATCTCTTTGAATCCTCTTTCGATGATCTGCCTTTGGAATCATAAGTTTAAAATGAACCCTGATCCTTAATAAAGCTAGAAAAGCAAAAGTTTTAAGAGATACATACACAAACCAAGTTTTTAATTTCTTAGTGTCCTTTCCCAAGACATATTGATTCTGAGCAAGCTGTTACAGGGGTAGAGCTTTCCTACAATTATTCATTGGACCATCACTTTCAGAGGAAAGACAATATGGCAGCATTTATGGTAGCAAGAGCTAAAGTGTTGAAACTGTAGTAGAGAAAAAGTTCTAAATTCATACAGTAGGAAAACTTTGTTATGAATAAACAATAAAAAACCCTGAGTAGGATAAAAGAGTGGTATTGAAGGAAATCTGTTACCAATAAAGTATAGTGTATTGAAAACGCACAGCTGTTGTAGGAAATTCATAGTATGTTCAATGTTAATGATCAAAAGCTGAATAATTTACATATGAATAAGGAATAATTAATATTAATTTGCAAATAATTGGAGTATATAAAATAAATTCTAAATATATGAAAAATTAACCCAATTACATAATTAACTAATAGATGAGAAATTAAATAATTATTAATTAATCAATTCATTAATAAGTGGTTTAAAACAACAAGGACCTAAGTAATGAAATTCAGTAAGTTTTGACTTTGTCATTAGAAACTGCACTTGACTTTCACTCCTGTTTCTTTAGAGATAGTGAAATTCTAGGTGCAACTGATGGATTCTTTAAACTTCTTTTTGTTAGGAGTGGCCTCTAAAGCAAGCTGCAGTGTGATGTTAAGATTTATTTTGTGGACAGACGCATGACAGTATGACATTCTGTGGTTTACAGTAAGCAAACAATACCAAAGTTATCAAGATTAATGCAGGAACCTAACAGCTATTTGTCCAAGCCCTTTTGCGACATCTAGAATAGCTTAATAAGCTGGATTTTTAAAAAGGAAATGACAGTTGTTGCAACAGAGAAAAAATAATCTATTAGCATCTTGCTTCAATTTCTGCCTCAAATTTGGCATTTAATTGCCTGCTAACTCCAAAGGGAAAACTTGATTCTAAAGAATAATGGGCATTACATCATTTGTATTTTACACATGTGTTTATCCTAAGAATACTCATTCAAGATGAGCTATTTATTGCTTCCTTCTGTCCTTCAGGGACGTGCATTCCCCAAATAATACTGAGTTTACCTATTGATGGAAAACTGGTAGAAGCCTGTTATGCTGCTACTCTGAATGTCCTTTTATCCCCAAAGTGAAGACAAAAAGGGAGGTAAGTTATGTCACATTTGCCACAGAGTGAGTGAGAACAGGGAAGAAAATTTGACAAGCTATCTCAGTTTAGCAACTCTATGATAACTATTCTTTATATGTGCCTTCCCTGTTGCAAATTTGTGGTGATTTGAGGTTGCTTACCGGGAACTGATTAAGTATGTTATTACTATTTTATATAGTCTTTCGTCCTTCACACTAATGCTTCTGCTCCTCTTGAAAAAGGATAAAATGTCATTAAAAAAAGTCATCTGCTGTGGTTATAATGCAGTGCATACAAGGAACTGTTTTGATTTATTTTAGTGAGGTGGCTGGGGACACAACCCTTTGACAATTATAAAAAGAAAACCAGAAAATATTTGTGTTCTTTAAAGAGCAAAATATTGAAGAACCAGTGTCAAATAAAATCAGTATGTCATAAGCGTCCATCCTGTTATTTGTCTGCTTGGTGTTTCAAAATACGCACTTTAAGTTCAGAGAGGTCATCTGAAGAACTAAAGGATATACTGTCATTGCATCAGACTAAAAGGACTTAAGACAAAACCAAAACCAACCAAAAAAAAAATTCCTACACTCTAAAACCCTTATCTAATACAACACAACCTTGTATTAGATCCAGAATCCTCTTGGTTTGAGGTAAATATCATACATGTACATTAATATTAATAAATTAATTGGGTTCTTCAGAACCAAGAGTTGCTTGCTGTGTCATGCAGTTGGTTTTATCCTCTATTGCTGCTACTGTATTGAATTATTTCACTAACACAAATCAAGTTTTAGCACTGAAAAGATCACTGGACAAATGAACCGTCTCCAATAAGCAGCTTTTGGTTAAAAAAAATAAAAATAAAAATAAAATTTTCACATTCAGACTCCTAATTGCTGAAAAGAAATCTGCCCTCTTCAGCAAGTGTAGTGACTCAAAACAGTAGTGACATTCATCTGGAACAGAGTACAATTATATTACAGCAATTTTCTCAGATCCTAGTGGCAAAGAAAAAAAAGAGATCTGCTTTATGAGAAACTCCAAGAACTGGAAGATAATAGTCTTGGGCCACAAGATAGAAGTGATGGCAGAAGACACTTTCTTTATTAGTTTGTGTATGAAAACATTAGTTTGAGATTTAAGCCACATTTTAGAAGCTTCACTTTTCTCCCTTTCCTGCACAGAAAAGGTAAATATTACCATCAGATAAGATATACCATATCCTGGAAAACAAGCAGAAATATAAGGGGGTGTTTGGTGAAAACATAATTTTGCATAAATAATTGATTTTTACATGTTACAATCATAATTCTAAACTGTCATAAAATAAACCATAAGGTAGGGCTTTGTTTTTTAGAAAAGAACCAAAAGGACACCAAGAAAGAAAGTTCTTTGGTTTCAGTTTTCATATTTTCAATTATTGCTGGACTGGAATAAAAAATCCTTTATAATTAAACTACAGCTATTAGGGAAATTGGATGTCTTCATAATAACAGAAACTTTTTGATTGACTTGTAACATTCATAAACAGCTCTTTGATATTTTTAAGTCTGCTGTTCACCATTACTCAATTGCAGAAAATAGTCACAGCCTGTTTAATTCACAGGATATTGACTAATCATGAATATCTCCACATTCTTTTTGCAGCTAATCACAACAAGATGTAAATATGGTGTTTAAATCATAGCAGCAAATAAGTCCAGTCAATCCTAGTCAAGAGGAAAGTTATTTTAAAATATTTGGTGATCTGAAAAGCAAGCTTCATGTTTTTCTAATTTTTTTAGATGTTTGAGGCAATTTGTTCTCCTCAAAGTTACCAGAAAAATATTTTCATGTTGATAGCAAAAATTACTAAGTATTTTATAATGAACATACAGAAGACAGAGGGGTCTAACAGAGGTTGTAGAGGTGAGCCTTGTTCTAGTATTTCATAAATTACAGGTGGTTTGAAAACAAAGAATTTAAAATTTGGGTTTTATTCTAATGCTTGTATATTTCAATTTTATATGTATATGTAAAGTTGCTAAAACTTCCTGCATCACCAAAAGCTAGTTTCTCCTTAGTAAGGATGTCAATATAGTCTAAGATGGTAAACACTGCAAATACACTCTAAAGGGAATGCAGACAGATTTCCCACTACAGATCACAAGAGTCCCAAAGTATTTAAAAAAGCCAAAGAAAACAAATGGACACAATGAAAGAGATGGATTAATTCTAACCACTTATTTGCACGTCTTAGCTTAACAAGTATGTTTGATGATGGATATAGAAAAGTGGCATTGTCATACTATCATATGCAAAAGAACAAAAAGCAGTATTTGAGACAGTCCATATGTATTTCCTGCCTTGTACTAATTTGGTTTTTGCATGGTTTTTGCACTGCTAAGTACAGAATTCCATTCAGCGGTACAAGGAAAAAATTGTCATGTCCTACAATATTTCATCAAAATATTATTTTCTTTCTCTTTCCTGCCCCTCCCCCTCCCATTTCTATCCAGCCATCTTAGTCCACACAGCAACTGAATTCAAATTGTCTACAGAAGAAAGTAATCTGGTTCCGTGGTAAATTATGGCTCTCGCTCAGTTGTTTTCTGTCTGGACTAAATTAGGGAGTGCACATTACTAGTGCTCACAAAAGCCCTTTGTTATCCCTCCTTGAACTCCTATTCTCTTAAACTATATCCATGATTGTACTACTTTGTCCTCCCCTCCGGGGTAAACGGTACTATGATAAAACCAATCTCATCTTCTCTCTCTGATGAAGAAAAATCATGACATATATCATTCATGGATGAGAAACTCTCTCAGTGGACTGACCTGGCTCCATCTGCTTGAAATTAGAGAGCAGTCTATGTCATATCCTATGTGTTCAAAATGATCCCACTTCCACCTCAGTATCTCAGATGTCAAAATGAGTTGTCCAAATATTTGGCCTTCAGTTACCTTCAGAGATATCTCCCCCATGTGAGAGACAGGATACGTGCAAATGTGTGCTTGTGTACACACATATGCATGCACACTTGCAAGCACAAGAACAAGCATTTATGCACACACACCTAGTACAGGGCTGTGCTGTTCCACAGCCAAATACTACCCTGTATTTTCCAGTCAATGGCTATTCCCAGGAATTCTTTTAAGGCGGCTGCCATACAGAAGTCCTATAAAAATGTATTTAGCCTCTGAATGGAGGTAGGGATTTCCAGTGAGTCCAGAAGAAGGAAGAACTCTATTGAAACTGCTCTACACAAAGAGCCAGGTATGTACAGGCTCACTGCTAAACATTCTCCCATAAATACTACTTTCTAAACAAAAATTCACACAGTTTCAATTTGTAGAAAAAAGTTACATTGTCCTTAAAAAGAGCTAATAAGTAATCTTTTTTCACAGCACTTTTTTTTCCCCAGCTGTTTGTGAAAATAAAATATGAGTGATTCAAGCCCTAACACTTACAGGCACCAATGGCTTAATTATTTAACAGTTCCTGGACTGCTGATATTTCCAGCCTGTGGACTTAGTTACAAGCTCAGACCTAGGGAATTGTGTTACTGAAAACAGATTATTAAATAATGAAATACAGGCTTTGAAAAGCCTCCGAGATGTTTACCTTTAGGAATAAGACAGCATTAAGAGATTTCTAATAAAATATTGAATGAATTAAGGGACTTCCTTTTTCTGTATGTGGAGGTTACATTTAAATCCCCTCACTGCATAGCAGCCTTAGGCAACACAACCTGACTTGACATTCTGTTGCCTTGAAAAGGATGAAGAAGTCAGGTTTTTCTACATGAAAGGCAGGCAGGACTCTTCCTTCTACTCTTTACTTGTTCTCTAGGCTCCCTAGTTGAGTAGGGCTGTAGTGATTGAACTAAAAACCCTGGAAAGACTTAGCCTGACTTACATTGGATTTTAAGTGTATGTGTGTTTATTTTCTTGCATTGAAGCTATAGCAAAGCTAACTTTTGTTTGTGAAGCTCATAACTGAAGCAGCCTTAAGCCATGTCAAGCCACACAAGTCTTTGTAAGAGCTAGAGGTTCTGGCCATCAGTGAGCACAAAAAGAGACTAAAGCCCTGCAGGGTCATTTGCTAAGTCAGACAACATGGTGAAAGTCAAGAAAAACAGGTTGCTACTCTGAGTCCCTAAAAGATCTCTTTGAGAATGAAATAAATTTTAAAAAATAACAGGAATTTTGCAAGTATGTTCCTGTAATTTTCTCTCTTCTGTATGTTAATCTTCAAATTTTTTTCAATGGTAAGAAACACTAAAAAGTAAGCTTTGTAAAATTTTGCCTGAGACCTGACTCTGGGATTCATTAGCAGCACTGCAAAGATCACTGATTCTTTCATCATAACCACATCAAATATCAGGGTTGTAGGTATACATCTTTCAGCATCTCAGCTTCAACTAACCATCTGATTCTCTCCCTGAACCACTCTCTTGTCAAATACTGGCAGTCAGCTCCTGTCACTGCACCTTTTCCTGACACACAAAAAGTATTTGGCTGGTATAGCTGTGCGATAAGGCATAAAAGGGTGTACGTACACTCCCAGGTGCAAGCTGTCAAACACCAACATTGCTTTCCCCACCTCCCCCCAGTCTCCCAAAGAGTGAGCCAAGTTTGGCCGGGAAGCCGGGTAACTACCTTAGTGATAATGACTGTGACAGCAATAGGTGAAACAGCTGTAATTTTCCGTGTTACTGACACAAAATATGACTTTGTCTCATGATAAGGCCAACTATTGTGGTATTTGCAAAAACAGTAAGTGCAAAAGGATTTAGGTATCTGCAGATAGGTATCGGGCTTTTCCTTCTTTTCACAAGTCTCCTGCTTGAGAGAATTTGATCTCACTGGGAAGGGCTGTGAAGGGGTCTGTGACCTCTCCAGAAGGACTTGACTGTGGAGGTTATGTGAAGCATCACTGGGACACAGAGACCCACTCCTTTTCACCTCCTCCCATACTGTCAACACCTCAGAACAGGCTCATTGCTCACTCCTTGTTTGGGACCTGATTACCTCAGCCAAAATATTCTGGCATTTTACTGGGCAAAAGGTGCAGAGCTGATGTTTGAGTCTGAAGGAAGGAGAAATACAGCCTTCCTCCTGCCTGTTCCTCTCCCAGGTTGGCATGGAAAGGCCTGTCCTGCTTCCAGAGGAAGACAAGAGAGACAGAGAAGCAGGAAACAGCAGAATCATAGAATTGTTAAGTTGGAAGGAACCTTCAAGATGATCTAGTCCTAACCCCCCCTGCCACAGGCATGGACACCTTTCACTAGACCAGGTTGCTCAAAGACCCATGCAACCTGGCCTTGAACACTTCCAGGGATGGGGCATCTACAACTTCTCTGTGCAACCTGTTTCAGTATCTTACCACCCTGACATTAAAGAATTTCTTCCTAATATCTATTCTAAATCTACCTTCTTTCAGTTTAAAACTGTTACCCCTCATCCTATCACTACACTTACTGATAAAGAATACCTCCCCATCTTTCCTGCAGGCCCCTATCAGGTACTGGAAGACCACTACGAGGTCTCTGAACAACCCCAACTCTCTCAGCCTGTCTTCATAACAGATGCCCTCCAGCCCTCTGGTCATTTTCATGGCCCTCCCCTGTACTCTCTCCAACAGTTTCATGTCCTTCTTATGTTGGGGGCCCCAGAGCTGGACACAGTACTCCAGGTCAAGTCTCCCCAGAGTGGAGTAGAGGGGCAGAATCACCTCCCTCAACCTGCTGGCCATGCTTCTTCTGATGCAGTCCAGGGTGCGGCTGGCCTTCCAGGCTATGAGCATACATTGCCAGCTCATGTTGAGATTTTCATCAACCAACACGCCCAAGTCCTTCTCCTCAGGGCTGGTCTCGATCCTTTCTCTGACCAGACTGTATTTGTGCTTAGGATTCCCTGACCTAGGTGCAGGACCTTGCACTTGGTGAATTAAAGTGGCAACCCCAGGGCATGTCATTTAGACTGTGCCCAGTCTTGTAATTTGTGTGTGAGAAATAATACAAAAATACAATCATAGACATTCTGGTGCAAAAATATTCCCAAGTTCTTTGTGTTATTATTTGTTTGCCATATTGGTTTTAAGCTGGTATTTAGAGAGCCAAGAAAGTGTTTGTTGACCCCCCAAACTCACAAATTTTAGCAGAATAATTATTTTCCTGAAAAGCCTTGGTGGAGTGTATAAATTGTTCACAATAACTTACCTTTCTCTTAAGTCATCTCACAGAGAGCAGAAAGCATAGTAAAGGCATGGCTGTCCATCAAAGCCAAAAGAAGCATCCAAAAGGCAGCTTAACATAATTGCATTTACAGTCTTATGTCAGTTTGCTTGTAAAGAAATAAACTCCATGCTCTCAAGCCTGACAGTAACATAGTACTCAAATGAAGGAAAAAGAGGACAAGAATTCATTTTTTCACCAAAAATGAAATAATTACCACCTTCCTCAAAACAGAGTATAAAGGACTCAAATTTCAAATGAAGTAACCTAATTTGACCCCAAAAAGGGATCAACTTGGCCAATTTTAGTTAGACCTAGCAGTTCATTTCATCAAGATGTCAAAAAATAAAATGTGCTAGTTGAGAACAGCAAAGTTAACAAAACTAAGCCATTACTGAATAGCACACAATTATACTAAATTGTGAAAATACATTTTCCCAGAATTATTTTATAGATTATTTTCAATATTAAGTGTAATCACAAGTAGTTGCAAACTAATTTCCAAAAATAAAATAATTGTACAATTTGGTTCTACCACCTCTTCCAACTCTGTGTGTAATTATACTTAACTCCAAGCATTGGCTGAAGTCTTACTTAAAAAAAACCCCACCAAACAAACCAACAACAACAACACAACCCCAAACTATACCTTTCTGTTCCATGAGGCTGAAATGGCTGATCGACGGACAAAAGAAAGAAGAAAACACTCTCCTACTGACCGAAGCATCCTACAGACAAGTGCGTAAACTGGAATGGCTAACCCATAAGATAAGGAAAAAAATTCTTTGAATTCTGCTGGAAAAAGAATTCACCTAAAACTTTAGCCTTTGATTTCACCAGACACCATATGTGACAGCCTTAAAAACACAAAAACATAAGAAACACCCTGCAGGGATTCATCTAGCCAAGTATTCTGTCTCCAAGAGCTGTACTGGGGTTGTTACAGAATCCTCCTGCCTAATCACTTCAGTACCTATTTAGGGACATCCAATCCATGGTTCTGTCTAATTTTTTGATCTGTTGAAATTGTTTGCTTCCACCATCTCCTGTGGCTGCACATAGCAGAAGTTAACTATGCAGTGTGCAAAGTAATGAAACTAGTAGAGGACCGATTTAAAACCAAAGAGATAATGTCGCCCCTAGTTCTATTAATACAGCGTTTGGTGAATAATGGACTGCAGTTGATCTATCTTCTTCATAGCTTTGTAAAAATAAATTCCATCTCTCCCAGCTTTCTCTTCCCCATACTTGAGAGTCCCAGACATTTCAGTCTCTCCTTGTTATGCTGCAGTCCCATCCTCTTAACCATTTTAGGTTTCCTTCTTTGTACCTCCATTAATTCCAGTCCGTCCTTTTAGAGATGAGGAGACAATTATCACATACAGTATTTAAGATGCTGGCAAAGCCAAATTTTTATATAGCACCATAGCGTCCTATGTCTTTTTCTTAGTACTACTCCTGAAAATGCTCAACATTTTCTTATTTGGAGGGGCTGCCTTACAACTATATAACTCACATCTTGTCTTTTATTTTATAGATATTTTAATTGCATTAGCAAACACCATATTATACTGTAGCAGTGGTAGTTCTCATTGAAGGGCGTAGACAGGCATCCACTTAAGTCAAAATCACACAGTTTGATTTAAGGTCTGATGCAGAAGTTTCCATAGTAAGGATCCAGGCACAGGATTTTGACCTGGCCCGACGCTTCTGCACAGACAAAAATATAAGACTTTGGAATAATTTCTGGCACAGACCAGAAAGAGCTTAAACACAGCTTAAAACATTTTTACACATTAAATCGGGGGTTAATATTTCTCCCCCTTGTGATGACTCCATCTGTCATGGCCCAGACATTCTTTGAGTCTGTCTACAGGCTGCAACTCCCCTTGTTCCTAATGAGGCCAAACTGAATGTGACACTGACTGAATAGTAACGCAAAATGGCTTCCCCAGAAGAAAACATTATTTGTTCTTTCCTTGAAAGTTCTACAGCACATGGAGAAAAAGCTAAATCAAAGAGCTCCATACATGTGTTTTCCCTTAACTATATTGCCAACCTTGCCTAGCATGGGGTGGGTAATTCCCCCTCGTCTGCAATAGGTGATCATATCAAAAGGCCTGGATTCTTCGCTATGATTAAAAGACAGATAAGGAAGAAATGCTTAAGGGAATCACTGCATAAGAAGATACCTCTATCTCATACTAACACAAAGGAAAGCCAAAAAGACAGTAAGAAGCAAAAAAACAACACAGACCCATTAGGGTCTAGATATACATCCAACAAAACTGAAATCCAAGACTTGTCAGACTAGTCAACTTTCATTTTTATGGACATCTTGGTCAAGTCTTTTTCTGAATCCCTAATCTTCTTTTGTTTTCCCTGTAAGAAGTCATTCCCAATACTTGTTCCTGTACAGTTGCTACTCCCATGACATACTCCCTGTCAGAATTTGCCTCTGTACTCATCACCTCAGCTGGGATGTAGATTGTTTGGCATGGGATATGTGACTTACACAAGGGTCATTAATTCTTGATACATCCGCAAAGCTCTTTATCTTAGTCTTAGTCTTTTAAGCAAACTTTTAAAAAAGGAAAGAGAAAGGCAGGTTGCAACGTTAATTTATCTTTTTGTCTGCCAGCAACAAAGGAATCCATTGGCAAAATTCTGTCCCAACAGTGCATGCCTGTGCAAGTGAGGGAGAGAGTACAGAAACTCTTCCTAATGCTATTTCTGAGGGCTACAAAAGTTGCAGTTATTATGGCTGGACAGTGCCAAGGCTATTTAGGGTCCAGTGCAACTTATTCAAGTTTCCAAATAAGAAATTATCCTTTCTTAATCTTAGACAACATTATGACACCTCCATACTATTTATCTGGAAAAGTAATGATATGTCATCGATATCTCTTTCAGATTATTTGTGTAATTACTTTTTTACAGATACATTCTTTGCTGCACTGTAAGGAAGCCAGTGTCCAAAGAAGAGTAGATTGACATAGGTTGATTTCCCTTGCCACTTATACAGACAGTCCTTGAAGTAAAGATTTTGCTGAAGCTCTGTTTAAATCAAACTAAAATGCGACTGTTAACCCTTCATAGCTGTAAATGCAGGTAAAAAGTCTTCTCATAGGCCACATCCAATATAACTGCAATTGTTCATGTTTTCTGAGGATCTAGTCCAATAGCTTCCAGAAGCTCACAGGAAACATCTCATGTATAAACACACAGTATTTACTGTCACCAGAGCAGCGTACTTCCATCTAACACAGATGCAGAACATAATGTGCCACCAAAGAGCAATTAAAAAATTACTTTCACTTTCCCAGTACATCAGATCACCAATGACGGGGGGAGAATCCATGATGTATTTATCAGAGAGGTTCCTCCCAGTCAAAGCATAACAGAAACCTTACCAAACAGATACACAGAAAAGGCTCAGGATCTTTCCATTCATATGCTGCACCTGGAGAAAAAAAAAAAAAAAAAAGCAGCTTTGATTTAGAAAATACATGTTCTTCTGAAGAAGCTCATTGTTAATAAAATATTTTTTTATTTATAAGGCCATTTCAATTGCTCACACACAATTTTTTTTCTTGGTCAGCTTTTTTCACCTAAAGGCATGATTTCCCTCTTTTCCTTTGTATGTAATTATAATGTCATAAATACCAGTATGCCTTCTTGAATTAATTTAAAATACAAGAGGCACCGTTCCATACTTCACAGCTTTTATCTCCAAGAACTGCATAAGCAGGAAGTGACCTGCAAGTATAATAAACAGATGGCTTTATTTTTATTTTCTTTAATAGTCTGGGCAGACAGTGTTCATATGTCAGAATCACAGTTATGCACAATGAACCTTTGAACAATGGTTGAGTACATCCAGATATGTCTGCTGGTTCGGCCAAGACATTCTAGTGCTCTTCAATATTTATTTCAAGCTATGATTGACTGGTTGGTAGAGATTTTTGTCAAATATTTTCAGAGCTGAGTCTTTAATAATATGGATTAAATTGTTTAGTGTGAACAGGTGGTAACAGGAGAGATGAGGAAGAAAGCTCTTTTGATTTGCAGGGGAGACTCTCACTCCTATTCTATGGACTGTGGAGTGCGGCTACATCTAGATTTCTAAGAAACACTGAGCTCCAAGGAGACTGGAAACATGCTATTTAATGTGTGTGGCTTAAATACTCTCCCTTTGCAGAATCACAGAATGGCAGAAGTTGGAAGGCACCTCTGGAGGTCATCTACTCCAACCCACCTGCTCAAGCAGGGCCATCTAGAGCCAGTTGCCCAGTATCATGTCCAGATGGCTTTTGAGTATCTCCAAGGTGGGAGACTCCACAACCTTGCTGGGAAATAAGCATCAGTGCTCAGTCACCCTCACAGTAAAAAAGTGTTTTCTGCTGTTCAGACAACATCTCCTGTGTTTTAGTTTGTGCCCACTGCCTCTTGCCTTGACACTGAGCATCACTGAAAAGAGCCTGGCTCCATCTTTTTTGCACCTTCCTTTCAGGTATTTATACACATTGATAAGATCCCCGCTGACCCTTCTCTTCTCTGAGCTGAAGTCCCAGCTCTCTCAGCCTTTCCTCTGATGACAGTCCCTCAATCGTTTTAGTGGCCCTTCGCTGGACTCTCTAGTAGTTCCACCTCTCTTGTACTAGAGATCCGCACACAGCACTCCAGGTGTGGCCTCACTGGTGCTGAGAAGAGGGGAAGCATCCCCACATTACTCCTAATGTAGCCCACTGCATAAATACACAATACACACCAAATATATAATTACAAAGAAATATAGGACACAACTTTCAAGAAAATTAGCAGTGTTTTGCCCTTTGTAATAAAAGTCTGAGCTTCAATTTTGCTGACAACCTAAGTCACCTACATTTGATTACAGTTGACACCAGATGCAGAGCCAGAGTGCGACACTGGTAATGGACAGGTGGATACAGGGAACAATCCACACAAAGTTTACTCGAGGACCAAGCAGTTACACAAAGGGATGGGACACTTTTTATACTGCAACATCAGGGAGAAATTGTACCCTCCAGCATCCTCAAAGAGAAAAAGATGGCAGCACAGTGGGAAAGAATGAGTATCTAGGAAGTTAATACTCTTTATTCCCTGAAGTGGGGTAGCTTTGGGCAGCTTTCTACTATACAGAGAAATAAAATTCTTTGCTGCTTAAGGTGAAATTTCCCCCTAAGCTACCCAGGGGCTGATATGGCACTGCACTGGCCTGAATCCAGGCTATAAATAATTTGCCTTAGTCTACACCTTAAAACTTCATTAACTATGACCTTTCAAAATAAATTAAGCTTGACTCACTTTGAAACATCCAGTTTCTGTTGTCCTAATCATTTTCATAACATTGTCACCTTAAAAAAACATGAAAAGATATGTTATTCAGAAAGTAGATACGAAACAGTGAACTTGCACCTTTTAAATATATGAGATACTTTTCTCCCTTCTGACAGATTTTTAAACTGTCCATATTTTCAAATATGACAGGGCTTTTATTTTGATAATTTTCTAGTAATCTTCTTTGGAAGTAGTAAATAAAAACTGTAGGTTTCTTAGTAGACAGCTCTTCCATAAATAAACCTTGCTTCCTGCTATTTCTTGTGTTTGATTAGCTAGAAATAATTGCTCTCAGACTTTGATGATCCGTTATGGCCCTTTGCTCCCAAGACCTCCCCTTGGTCTGACTTACAAAGGGCAAGAAATTGGCTCTTACACTTGCTGACATGTGGCTGGTGAAACCCATAGGGAAGACATGTAGTGGTGAAGAGCACATTAATCAAAGATAATAGCAAAATACAACTGTCCCTCATTACAAGGATAACTGAACAATTCACCCTGATTTTCAAGCAGACAGGGTTCTCCTGCTTTTATCAAAGACAATAAACAGACTTCATTATAAATATAAATGCAAAGGGCCTGGTTCTACAACACAAATTTAAATCAGGAGAGACTGTGTTCAAGTCAATGCAAGCTGGTATATTGGCATGAAAACTAACTAGCAAATAATCTGTAGGCAATGAACAAGAATGTTGACAATACAGCCACATTTTTTTCTCTAGAAGTTGGCCTGATTTTTCAACTAATGCAAGCAGGATTTGATACCATGTACACATATATCGCCAAATTACAATCGGGGTTTTTGGAACTGTTCTAGAAGTGTATCCATACACAACTCTACAGAAAAACCTTTAGATGAACACCTCTCTCTTCTCTTTCAACCCTCTTTTCTGTTTCCTGCAAGCACAAAGAAATCTTCATTTGCCTAGCCTTAGAGACTTCTCTTAAAATCACAGCTAAAATTTTTAAAAAGCTACAAAGACGTTTCCACAATGCATTTGAGATTAAACTACAACACTGATTTTAGTCTACGAATCAGCTAGTCCTGTGGACTTTTTTCAGCTTCCATTTGATCCAAGTGCCTGATCTCAGAGGGGATCACTTCTGTTGTTCCAGTTAAACTATTTAGCATTGAACAAAGTCCAACAATGCAAAATACCACAGGAACATTAATTACCAGAGAATAAAACTTTAAATGCTTACATGAACTCAGTGAAGTACTCCTACAACTGAATAAACCTTTGTAACTTCTGTTTGAGCAGCCCAGCTGTCCCTGATTTTTTTCAACCTCTGCGGAATTTGAGTCCTAGAAGGAAAGAAGATGGGGAGAGGGAGGAAGGGGCAAGTTCTTTGCTATACCCATGCTATCAAAAATTATACGATCTGCACTTTCTTTTTTTTTTTCCATAGAAGAAAAATATTCATCTGGGAAAACAGTTCCCATAGAAATCAAGCTCTGTTTGCATGATCATTTCTCCCCAAATATAAAGCAGTGTGGGATCAGCTGGAAGCTATCAGACAAATTCACCAAACCAGATCAGCTCTGCCTCTTTTACTTACCTTTCTTCTGCAGATTTTTCTCCTTTTGGGGGTCCCATGACATAAGAGATACACAAAACTTCGTTTGTGCAATGTCCTCAGCGCAGATCACTAGGAGCATTTAGCTATCTTGCTCCTTTGTTTCTGTGACTGAGGAAATGGGCCTTTAATTAGCACAAAGATGGATTTACATGATAGTCAATTGACAAAGGTCACAATCACAGGACTTCATACACTAGCATAAACCAGTAGAAATATTCAAAATGCCTTTCAAAAACTACAAAGAAAAATATAAAACCTACTTATTTCTAACCATTTAGCGTCACTGTTTGATTTTTTTTTACTACATAAGGTTTTAAATGCAACTACTTTTGCAGTTTGTCACTGTGTATTAGTAATATTATAAACCTGTATGAACTTTATTCCCAGACTGATGGACTTTAATCCTATAATTCTGCCAAGAAAAACATTTCACATTCACTGCAGTAAACAAGAGCTCTACAAATGTAGAAGGAAGTCATTTACCAGATGTTACTATTTGTCTTACAAGTCTGTCTTTGACTTTTGCTTATTTTCTCTTGACCTTGTAGGCTTCTCCCATACACACTTGGCACAGAAAAACAAACGTGAAACCTTTGAAAGCCAGTTATTATCCAGCTAAAATGTTCCTTGAGACCTAATACATGTACCTTTTTGGTGTGTCAAAAGAACTACTCATATCATTTGACCACCACAAAAGGATCACTATATCATGTTCCTGACTTTTCTGAAACTATGCCATATACCTTCACGCTTAACTTGCAGCTTTTGCAAGGTTCTGCAAGGTACTGAACAAATAAACTAAATAAAATCCCAGCTAGGAAATGCAGTTACATTATCTCATTCAAAATCACAGAAAAGTAAGATTAGATGATCTGTGTTTACTTATGACATATATCCTTACTATTATTAACAAGAGTCTCAAACAACAATATCAATATCAATTCCACAACTGAAATGAATGTAGGTATTTCCATGTCAGACTTTTAAAACAACATTCTCCCTTTCCCTCCTAAATAAACAGAAAACTACTGATTGTCATAAAACTACACAGTGTTTGAAACGCACATGGCCACTTACCGATACATTTGTTCACATACATACAAGCACTCAGCACAAATTCCTGCTCCGTTAGCTAAAACTGAGTGTGGATGACTGTTGCTAGATTTGTTTCACTGAAGTAAGAACCTTCCTCTCACTCATCCCAGGTGGAACTAGCATGTACTGCCACTAAAACTATCGAGCTTCCAGAACCACTGAGAAGTTTCCAAAAAATTAAAAACTAATGTCCAGAGCAATAGTTTGAAAGCAGCTGTCATAAATAGAGGAAGAGAATACAGAACAAGTAAGCTGTGAAAAGCACTTTCTTCTACATCATAATTTCAGATTTGCCTGGGCTCTGCTTTCACCAGCTGCGTTTTAGCAGCTCCAGAAGAATGTGGGAGCCATGCTGTTGCTTGAGCTGTGTGCGCAGAAGAAGTAACTTCTCAAAAGTTACGGAAAAGATCCAAGGCATTTGAACCTAGAAGGGCCTGGCATGAAGAATTAAATGCCATGTTCCCTAGGGAGATATTGGAACGGAGATTAGTATTACTAATTCATGTAAGAGGAAGAATGGAGATGTGGCCATCGTTAAGGCAAAGAGTTTAGCTTCAATTCAACTGAAGACATGATCAACAATAAGTCCTTGGATTTGAGTTTGTCTTTCACTGAAAGTCTTACACCACTGTTAGTTCACCCCAGAAATATTCTGTTAGGGCAAACAAGTAATTTGAAATATTGCAACATTTTAATCACATCAGTCCTGCTCAGTCTGCCTGACAACCTGAACAGTCATTTTATCTTAAATACAAGTACTTAAAAAACTGGAAGGGAAAAATTTAAAGCATATCACAGAACCAAACAACAGCTGGAGTTCATATTTAAAACATCTTTGACATAAATGCACTCTTTTCCTTAATTAATAACTTTATTTAGGTTATACCTGTTTTCTTATATTGCTAATCAAAGAAAAATAACCAGAAAACCACATGGAAATGACCAAGATAATTGCAGTTGCTTGAGATACTGCTACCAAAATCATCATCCATTTTACACATGCATACACGCACACACATACTTTTGTGCCCCTTTAGGTCTTTAAAAATCTGTCTTCATGATGTGTACCCTACTGTCCAGAAACAAGTAATACATGTACATTTTGCAAGAGCATAGAGTTGTAAACAGATCAAAGACAAATACTAATGGGGGGGAGGGGGAAGAAAAATTAATAGTTATCATATGATTCCCAGAAACTACAAACAAAAGCAAAATAAACTCTCTGATAAAACAAAAGTGAAGTCAGAGAATTTGTATCCTGGGAACAGATTTTAGAAATGCGCACATGAGTAACTTGAAAATATATATGTCACATGGATAGAAGTGTTAGCAAAATAATCCGTGGTTACTTTTCCTGTTGAACTCTCTTTGTGCTTGCACAGCATCTGTACAACAAGCTTGCAAATAATAAGCTGTCATGGGGAAAAAGTGGCAAGAGACACTCTTATCGGAAATAGAGAAAAGTTGTGTGCACAGTGAGCGACAAATAAAGGTTTTGATTAGCATCTTGGAAAATCAATTTAGAAAACGTGATGCTCAAGAATTGTTTTATACAAAGTCTTAAGTTGTTTTAGAAATATTTTGATGGACACAGATTCAGAAAAGAGCACGGCTGGGGAGGGAAGAAAAAGGCAATTAAAAGCAAAACGTCTAGAAGGGAGAATATATTTTGGGGTAAGGTTTTGCTCCCTCTGTTCTCTTTCCAAAGCCATCAGAAACACAAAACCTACTTTTTCACTCACGTCTTTCTAAAGAGTAGATGAGTTAAGCACCAAGTTAGAAGAGAAATGAACATTAAATGGATGTAAAATCAAGAGGTGCATATAATGATAGTAAAAATAGGAGGCCCTTTCACTTTAGTTTCACATCAACTATTACTTGTCAATACATTGTTTCTGACTAAGTTGTCCAAGACAATTATTGTCCCACTATTTCAGTCTCGTATAATGAATAAATTGTTAAAATACAGCATCAGGAATACCTCATTGGTATCCTACAACAGCCACAGTTATCAGTACCTCCTTTTCACTAAGCTTTTGTAAATATTTGGTATTTACGGAAACAATCTGTGATGGATAAATCTTGAAAATGTAGTTGCTTAACTTAGAGAATAAGTTTGGAAGCTTATCAGAATATTTTCAAGCTACTTGAAGGGGAAATCCCAGCTGCCTTTGTACAAGGCAGCTAAAACCTACATGACACACTACACTTGTATAATATCCTCTTGTATTGATTCAGTGTTGGGATTAGCTGCCACTATCCTTTCTGCACTGCATTTTCCTTATAATATACTTAAGCTCCAAAAGCATACATTTTGCAACACCTGAGTTTTGCTTAATCAAGGTCTCACAACTTGTCTTGTTAACAGAATGTCAATTTTAGGGACCTTGTTCTACTCTTGCTCCCATTGAAAAGCTCCATAACTGCAAAAGAAGATTGAGTTCTTCTTGTATAATATTTTGAATAAAATTTGTTTTAAAAAAAGTAAGCAAACAAAAATACCCCTGTGGCTTGTAACCAAAACCAAATGAATTTGCTCAGCAGATAACGAACAAACAAACATAAGAAACACAAAGTGTGAAGTCCTTGTTGTTTCTGCCTTACAAATAGGCTCACGTTTGTGAGTCAAGTTCACTGCTGCTTTTGTGGAGTGTAATTCAGGGAATTTCAGCCATATAGCGCCAAGTATCACTATTCACACATTGAGTTGTGCCCAAAGACAGGAAGGGGGAGGGGAAGACAGGGAGACAGAAGTCTGCCTATTAAAAAAAAGAAAGGGGGGGAGAATTTTGCTTTGAAAGAGTCATGGAAAAACACCGAGATCCTCAGCAGATCAGTTAACTCATTTGCTTTAAAGGCAGCAAATATGTAAGAGACTACAAGAAACAAGTGAAAGCATTAAGAATAATGCTGTGGCCTGGGGTAAGTGGTAGGACATGGAGCAAATGTTCTGCAGACCACTCTGAAACAGACATCTTCTGCAGGTGAATATGGAGACTGTTTCTTGATGTTCCAGCTAACTTTCCGCTATTCTTCTGACAAAATCATGAGCAGAAAGCATGGTTATGATCTTCAAAAGTGGTTAGGAAGATAGCTGTAATGTCATATGCCTTTTTCATTTTATGCAATTACACGAGCAGGAAATGCTCCTGCTTGAACTCCAAGTCCTACTCATTCTTTTATCTACAAAGTCTTTGCTGTTGAGTGCTGCCTAATAGTCAGAGTGAATCAGAGACTGAAGACAGACCCAAGAGAGTTGGATAATTGTGTGTTTGGAAACAAAGAGGCTTCAGGCCCTTTGGGGGGTAACTCAAGCTCAGCTTGGTGTGAAGGTAGCCATTTTTATTTACAAAACAGAACAACATAAAAAAAAAAAGTATGGCACACATTTAAATGACAAAATGACCAAGGTTGCTGTCAAAACAGAAATGTAAACAGAAATCCTACCTGAACAGACACATTTGCAGGGAATCAACTATGCTATACACAACTATGCAGCCAGTGTGCTTCAAAATTCATTGTGCTGTCCTATTCATTCACCACATTTGGAACTGACCCCGAGTTCAACATATAGCCCCCAGCCTCCACATCAGCTTTGTATAAACTAGTTTGCAGGAAGAAATGGCATGTGTTGGGGTAAGGAAGGGGCCACAACTTGTATATGTACCCATGTGTTCTGTGTTCCACAGCATACACAAAATCATAAAGCCACTGCTTGATGCTATACTATTAACCTATCGATACTTTTGCTGATCAGGGATACATAAAATGATTACTTATCTTGATGATTATAGGAAGAGTGGTAATGAGGAAAGTTTATTGATTTGGATTTCTCAGGACTGCTCAGTAATTTGGGTTACCTGCAAACAGCACATATGTGTTTTGAAGTTATATGTTAAGTCATAAGTTCAAGAAAAAAATAAAAGGCATAAATATAAAAAAAAATAAATGTTGTCTTGGAAAACCATGACACTGGATAGGACTAGAAAGTTTAGAGGACAATTAGCTAGCCATGAAGTGCCTGTTGGACCAAAAAGGACAAACGTAATCAATGGATACCTACTCAAGGGAATCGAGAGCATCAATAGGAAACCATTATACCCCAGTATTTGACAGAATTATCATGCTAACAGAATACCATGTCCAGATCTGGTGTCCAGACTCTAAGGAGGCTCCTTATAGCAAGAAGACAGTTTTGAAAAGGGGAATAGGAGTAACTGATGATCAGAAGAACTATGGGCAGTAATGTTAAATCCCAGGAGCACAACCTGTCTAACCTAACCAAAACCAGTTAAAGGGGTAACTTAGTTAATCCTGTGAGTACTGGTCAGGAAATATAAATATGATAGAAAGTATTTCAACAAAGTTATAAGGAAATACTATTAATAGGACAAAAAACAGACAACTTCGAGCCAGAGATAAAGCGTGTTTTGGTTGGTTGGTTGTTTCATAAACCCTCAGGATAGGCTCCGGTAGGAATAAGTTACCTTTTAAAAAAATAAAAATAAAAATCAAACATAGCTGTTTTTCTACAAGACATGCCATATTTCAACATGGAATTGGTTTCTGTTAACCTGAAGCACTCAGCAATGTGAAAAGTACCAGAACACAAACAAACTTCTTAGAAACACAAGACAGAGGAGCCTTAACCCCTGGACACTGGGGAAACTTTCCGTTCTGAAAAATGATCTCTATCTTTTAGCAGATCTATCCAGGCCTCAGTATTGGCAGCTAGACTCAATTTCTGCATCAGACAAGGAAAACAGTAAACAAAATCTCTTCCCTTTCCCCATTGATTTCAGAAGTATGTCAAGTAATGGCTTCACTGAATATTTTCATAAGGTGAATCATAATGTAGTTGCAATGGCCAGCATTTGACTGTGCCTAAGTGAAGTTTGAAAAAAAAAAAAAAATGTTTTAAAGGATGCATCTGAAAATTCTCGGAGCAGGTCTGACTGTGCCCTTCTGCATAGCCCAGCAGATACAAAACTGACTTTATGCTGCACTGTTGTTAAATTGCCAAGAGTGGTTCTTGCCAAAAAATTCTCCCTTATTTCAAAACTTAGGGGAATTTAAACGCCAGGATTAGACAACAGCCCAAACTGAGTTGGGAACAATGTGGAACCAAAAAAGCTGACTGGTACTTGGAGAACTGTATTACAGGACAGCCTGTTCTGCTCTGCAGGGCATCTCTGGCCAATGTAAAATGCTTCTGCCATCTCTTCCCTCTTTGCCTCTGTACTTACATAAGTCCAAAGATAAACTGGCTGTTGTTTTAAAATAAATTATTTCAGTGGGAAGTTTCAAAGTTTTATGTCCACAAATTCATTTTTTAAAAGGTAGGTATTCAAACTGAATGATGACATCAGATAAATACAAGTACACTAAGATGAAGTCAAGGTTTTTATCCACCTTGCCTTGCATTGTAGTGTAGGAGAAAGTGCGTTCTGGAGAGTGTGTGTGGGGGGGAATCTCACTTGTATCAAAACATGCTCATAAATCAGAGGCACAGATGGCTTTACTATTTAAAAAACAATCAAAGATTAAACAAGTGATAATAGTCTGCAAGCACAAGAGTTTTGTATTTGTTGCAGTGCCACTTCAGAAAATTATGTTCTCCAGGCTTAACTACAAACATGCACTGTAAAGGGTAACAGGACTGATTTTAACTATTCTTTTGCAGTTACAGAAGTAGGTTTAGTTAAATGAAGGTTAAGGAAAGGGTTGACAGAAGAACTGAGGGAGACAACACGGGCAGAAAGAGAACCTAGGAGAATGGCTGGCAAGTAGATGGCATGGCCTAAGCAGCTGCTGTTGTGAAAGCCAGCCAAGAAGGGAGCTGGAATTTGGCCAGAGCAACGTGCTGCCAGGATGTCAAGGAACGGGGACTCTGAAGTGGTAGACCTGAGGCTAAAGTCAAATGAGCTTGCTGAAAGTTGCATGGAGGGCTGCCTCTGTACGAGCAAAGGGTTTTCAGTCTTGTGGAAGCAATGAAACGTTTTGATCTTCGAGATCAAATCAGACCATATTACTGAAGGGTCACTGAAGCAACTCATTAGAGCCATTGGCTGTACTTTTCTTGAGCCACAATTAAAGCTCATGTTTTGCAAGCTGATGCTGACCATTTAAAAGGAGAGAAGTGACAAAGACTTTAGAAAAATAGACAATATCTTTTTATAATTTCTGACTCCAACTGTCTTATAGAAAGATCATTTTGTTTAGCTTGCTAATTTTCAGTAGGAATTTCCAGAGTTTCTCTGGATTTTCTGACAACTGTATTTTCTCACAAAACACTCTTCCCCATTTTCTTTCCCAAGAAGGTTTCATTACAGTGGTGATGTGAAAAAATAATAGTTGAACATGATTTGTCTTAAAGATGTGTAAGGTAATTAAGAACTATGAAGTTTCCACCTGCCGAACTATTTGCAGCAGATGTTCTTTTACCCTAAATTTAAAATTAAATACTTTGATGGCTTGCAAATGAATACAGCATGTAATAGTTAAATAGTTGGTTTTCCTACTGGGCACCTGGCCAACCCTTAGGAAATCAGTCATGGGTTCCCACTAAAGCACAGAGCATCTCCTGAGAATAGAGGTCTATCCATCATGAGCTCATATGAATTTTATGTTCCAGTTCTCAGAAAAGCATTTTGCTTTCCTTGCTCATTGTCTACCCATTTACTACATCAGAACAAAATCTCATTGTTTCATTTGCTAATAATTACAATGTTGGATTTAAAAGAAACACTGTGTTTCAACTAAAATTTGTACTTAAGTTTCTTTCTGAAGTAGAGGAAGAAAGAAAGAGAAAAAGAACTAAAGAAAAGTATCATGTACTCATGTTCACATAGCAAATAAAGGCCATCACTTGCTTAAGATTAGCATCTGCTTTTCCAAGTCAACAACTACACCACAGTTGCTATCTGCCCTTTTCTTTCTTCTAAAATGGATTCTAAATGATTGACTGTAAATACATAACACTCATCAGGTTTGCTTTGAACCATTTGCTTTTTCCTTCAAATGAAACACAAATTTGAGCTACCTGGTATTGCTTCCTGAGTAGAATATGCTTGGGAAGTGACTTTGTTCTGCAAGTCAGTGAGGAAAATATTCCCTAAGTGATAATTGTTTCCTGGAATGTTTGGGCTGATAAATAACTTTAATGTATTTGAACCAATTTCCTATGCTAAATGATGTATTAATCTCCAGAAAAAGAAAAAAGTTTTCTGATAAGGTTTCTATTAGCCATGGAAAGAAACAAGACTTTTCTTACTACAATTTGGAATTTTTATTACAAAGGCGAGCAGGGACTCTTTTCAGTATCACACAAATACCCTGTACAATTTTTGGCCAGACTCTTCACCTCTCCAGTCTTGTCTGTTCTTGCATAAAATGACATTACTGTCCTTATCATTAGCTGTCAAAATATTCATATGACCTGTCTTAGCAGACTACCTGCAGATTAGACAAACTCTAGTTATCCTGTAAAAAGAAAAATATTACTACTTTCATTGACCAGATGAGGCAAAAATTGTCTAAAGGACGGATTCAGAGAGAAGATGCAGGTATCTGAAGGGCAGTTTACGCAGAATTTAGATAACTAAATTGCAGTCAATCTAAAGAAACCTCTGTCACACAAGAGATCCAAGCATGGATCTGTGTGTCAAAACATCTGTGTTTTGCTAGTAATCTTACTTAGGTAATACCTATATTACCTATATCACCAATATCTTGAACAGCTTCCGTGTTTGAGTAGCACCCTCAGGCCTCAAGGAGTTTAAAATTTTCAATCTCTACCCCATCTCAGAAACAATAGTCTAACAGATACATTCAGAGTTCAGCAGACAAAAATAAAAAAGCAGCAGCCTGGGTACACTTGCATGAAAACTATATTCCTGACTGATGATTAAAAGTAGAAATCGGCAGGTACAAAGAAAAAAAAAAACAAACCACTGTGAAAGCTCCCTTACTGTTGAACCAAAAAAGTAAACTTGTACAGTACAGCTAGACTGTTTAATTCAACCTTTGCGAACTCTATTATCATTCTGGATAAACTAGCATATATCAAGAACAGAACTTACGATAATGGCACGTAAAAGTGACCTAAAAATGTAAGAACTATAGCATTAATGTTGAATCAAGCAAGGATCCAAACTGAAAACTGATCCTTTGAATTGCTATTCTCTGCATGTCATTCATTACATCTGAATGCAATCAGTAAAGTGGAGGTAAGAACGAACCAAATCCTGAGCTATATGCAGACAAAGTAGAAAATAATTAGGCCATGAATATGTATTTGCTTTGTCCACAAACTCTGGAATGGTATTCATTAAACATTCAATATTTACCCAAAATTACAAGATAATACAGTAATATGCTACTCAAATGCAGGAGTGTCATATTGCAACTATAATTAGTCTTTTTTAAAAAATTAATCAGGTATCATTAACTGTAAGTCAGTAATGAATGACAATCTCTGAGGGAAATTTTTCTCCTCTAAGAATAGGTAGGAATAAGTGGAAAGGGATCTGTGTGATACAGTTCTAGATACTTGGTCACATACTCATAACAGGGCTGAAGCATGTTCTGGGATTACATGATAAGTAACAGCTCCTCTACTAGCACTTGCCACATGGCATCTGCTAAATATAGAGTGGCACAAAAGGATAGTTCAAAGAGAAAAGATAAGAGGGTAAAGCTGTAACTAGTCTCTCTCAAAATGCATGTTGATATATGTATTTTCCATATTTAACTGGTCACAGTTCCTTCCATGTGCCTTCAGAAAACTACAGTTGG
Source organism: Charadrius vociferus (assembly GCF_000708025.1). NCBI lineage: Eukaryota > Metazoa > Chordata > Aves > Charadriiformes > Charadriidae > Charadrius > Charadrius vociferus. The sequence continues at coordinate 1,179,297 of NW_009649717.1, forward strand.
AAATTATTTTCTGTTCACTTTCTTCCGTCCATCTGTTTTTCTGTTCTTGATACCTACTGAACCCCTCTCCCACTGAGGCTGCTCTTATTTCTTTCTCAATTACAAAAGAGGTAAATTTAAGCTTGTTGCTGATGCACAGAGAGGGAAAGGGGGACAGGGAGTGAAGATGGTATAAGGAAAATCTCACATTGCAAGGCTTTCTGTTCCTGAAAAAGCCATGGATAGGAGAGGATACAGGAGCTGTGATTATTTCTTCTATCTGCACAGTTGTAACCCATACATTCAACCTTTAATGCCAGCAGCAATTGCAATGGCAAGTGGTAGAGATTAGTTCTTCAATCTTAAAATCTTGTTTCCTTACACATAAGTAAACTAGATTGTTTGCAAGTCCCTATAAGCTGCTGCCTTAGGGAGCTAGCTACTACGTCTATTCTTCGGGACAATCTATGACTGGCTGAAGCTAGTACACATCCCTTCCTTTCTTCTATTCTCTGTCAAGGTGTCAATTGTTAAACTACCCTAACAGCATCTGCAGTGAAGACAAACTGCTTTTAAGCCCTCTGATTTTATTAACAGCCTTATTCACAGCCAGCCAGCACAGAAACCTATTTAGGAGCTCTCTACTGCTTACCACTACTCTAAGACATAAGCAAGGCCTGTGGGTACTTACACAGGAGGCATCAGTGAAGTGAACCCACTCCTCAGTTCTTCAGTTCTTGTGGATCACGGATTGCAACCAGGCAGAACTTCTCATCCTTGTACTTTAGACATATCCTTTTTCTAACTAGCTATAAGTCAAGCTTCTCCTTTCAGGTCACACCTGAAGGTCTTAGCCAAATCTTTCTCAGCTGACCCATCCTAGCATCAGCCATTGATTTGGTCTGCCACTCATTTTGAAAATCCAAATACCTCCCTACTCTTTCCAGCCCATGCACCAAATACCTCAGCCAAGTTCCCCAATAGCCTGAAGAACATCCCAGAACTGGTCAACAAAACAGTCAGAAACTACTTAATTCCTTCAAAGCGGACATCTTGACTAGCAGCCTTATCCAGACCCAGATGCAAAGACCTCTCCAAAGATGACTCTTTGTTAAAAAAAAAAGGCTAAATTCCATATTTAGCCCTACTTTCTCTTACTTCTTACATGAAGTGTAGTATCCTCCCCCAATGCAGTCAAGAAGTCACATGAAAAACCTGTTTACAACCCCTTGCATACTTTGTACACCATTATACACAAGCAGCCTGCATACCAGACTTTACAATCTAGTTATTCACAAGCCATGACTGTATGACCCTCTTATGACCTGGAACAAAAAAGGTCCCATCCAGCCTACACAGGCACCTGGCAGAATGTAATGATAAGGGAAAAGAAGGTTGAAACCATTTCCGATTTTTTTTAGGGGAAACCCTCCTATAATCCCTGATTTTCAGCTAGACTTCAGATTCTCATCCAGATTTGACAAAACCAGAAAGCATTAATTCACCCTCAACTTCCCTGCCACTCTTCTGGCACAACAGGGTTTCCTGGGAGCTGCTAAGTTGTATTCAAGAGAGTTAGCAACAGCTCCTCTGACTATTTCTTGCTTTTAGTTAGGGGGTTTTAAGTTCAGGCTAGTATAGGCTGCAAGGGTTGATTAGATTTAGGCAGAGGAAGGAATAGGGGAGGAGTGGCATAAGAACAAGTTTTCTTACTATTTCCTAGTCAGTAGCAGTTGTTGACTGTGTGCCTGAAATATAGGGCTGGTTTGGGCTTAGACTGAGTATTGAAGTCAAATCATTAGGGAATTAAGATCAAAAAGATCTGTCAAGAGAAGGTGTAGTCAACACCTCCACAGGATTCGCAGCCATTGCCCTGCTATTGCCCCGCAGGGAGCTGGAAGGAGCCCGGTTTTACAATTAAGGTTGTATTAAATTGTCAGGGACCTAATCTCTAGTATTGGGAACAATCCCAGGAAACAGCGCCTTCTCTACCATCCTGGCAGATGCACATTTCCACATAGCCAAACATGTCCTGCCTGTGCCAAGCTACATCCAAATTCATAAGTCGGCACACATTACCAGCCACTAGGTATCTGAACACAAACTTGAAAGAAAATTCTTATCTCACCCCTAACCCTGGTCTCATGACTCTTGCTATCTCTAAAACTAAAGTTTGCAAGACCAAGACCCCTGTACACTAGATGTTCTACAGAACAAAAAAAGCTGCTCCTGACCTGAAAAGCTAGCAGAAAGTTCATACCACAAATACCAGAGGGTGCATCACAGTTCTACACTTTTATTCCTAACACCATTTTGTCATAAATTCAGTCAAAAAGAGATGTTAGTTGAAGAATAATAATCAAAAGTAATGGTCAGAAGCAAGAAGCGATGAAAACAAATAATGTTTTCACCTCTGTAGCTAGAGCTGATTGAAGGGGAAGGTCAGACCCGCTCAGTCATATGGTATAACTACACTAAAGCTTAGATCTAGTATGCCAACAAAATGAGTGACAAATTGGGTATATTTGCTTGCAGTGTATATAATCCTGCAACATCAATAATCAGATTACAAAAAGGAGTACTCTGCTATTAGAAGCTGTTCCTTTAGCTCATGTTTGTTTTGAGGTTTCCCAGCTGTGAGTGCAAAGTAATCTTGCAACTTAACAAATAAAGTCAAAGCAAAATTTATCCTTAAAACACTGGGCACCAGTCACCATTTCTTAACATTAGAGAATTTCATTAAAATTTCAGCGTTAAGAATTTTTTCATGTGAGTTTTTGAAAGTTATCCTACAAACATTGTGTGGAAGCAAAACATACATACTTGCCACATTCCCTAATCAGTGTTTTCAGCAAACTATTAAAAATCAGTTATTCTTTGTTTACCTGGAGATGGTTCTTCAAACTTTTTTTTTTTTTGCTTCTTAGTTTATGTCTGGCAGTCAACAGAAAACATCCCATGCCAGAAGCAGACCTATAGTTAGCCTCGTGCCCTGTAAATCTTCAATTTGAGAACGTAGACCTCAGCCAATTCAGTTTAGAAACAAATTGGGAAGTAAGGAACTAGGTTTTTAGAAGTTTGTAGCTACACTTTTAATTCTGCTCTCCACACAGAATTAAATCTCATAATACCCCAAAGAAAGTAGTAGAGAACAAATCTGAGAAAAAGTCTTGAAAGTAGCTACTGATTTTAGATTCACTGGGAACCACATTTATCTGATTTTTTAGATGACATACAGTTACCCTGCAGCAGAAGCCCTCACAGTGAGACAAAACATACTCAGGATTCATCCCTCAGGAAGTAATGTTTGCATTCGAGTATTCTTATTAATGTCTTCTCATTAGTCACACATGAAGTTGCAATAAAAACTATTCCTGCAATCATGTTAACTAGTAGACACTGCTTTCTTCCTGCAATTTTATTTTATGTTATCTAAATGTAAGAAGATTCATGAAGTTGAGATAATAATAAACAATATGAAAAGTAATTTACAAAATGCCAGGAGAGGTTGGGGGGATGGGGGGGATGGAAGATTCCTTCACACAAACACATTAGTATCAGAAACCCCTGCTTTAAATTCTCACATGAGAGTTAACCTGAATTATCTTTGCAGAGTCATCTCTGAGAGTTAATACTTAAAAAAATAGTATTTACTCATTAGTATTTACTCCTATAAAAACAGGCTTGGTGAAAATGTTCCAGCTAGTTAGGCAGCCAAAATTTCATTGCAGTGAGAAGGGATGATCACACACACATTCAAGGACAAATCTCATGAAACTCATGTTTGACAGGAAATTGTACAGGAAGCTAATTTAGAGAGATCAAAATGAGGGTGGTATGTTCCCAGGACCCAGGGCAAGTCAGAAATCTTGCAGCTGAATTTTGTACATATGGTAATTTGATCAGAGTGGATATAGCAGAGAAGGGAAAGAAATAGTTGATTGAAAATGTAGAAGAAAAAAAAAAAAAAAAGAAAAATCAGCATGGGAACAAAAAAAAATAATCAGTATCTCTGTAAATAAGCTGGATCACAAAGCCCCCAAATCAAAACAAAAGCTACTTTATTGTAGTAGGGTCAGAAATGCCATGATTTGGGATACATGCATCAGACACCGGTCACTTACATTGTAGTATTTGAAGTTGCTATGCATGTGTTTTCACTTATCTTCTAGACACTGTACTAAACACACTCCTGCCTTAACACTGCAAACTAAAAAATGGAGCATGAGAGCAGAACACAGGGAAAAAGCAGCAGAGTCGAAAGTAACTATGCACTTTGAAGCTTACTTCTTTTTTTATGCATTCACCATCAGATGATTATAAAATCCTTGTATCCTTTTTATGTGTATTAGAAGCAGGGAATGTGACTGTGCTCCGTCCTCTATATTTCCAGAGAACTGATAGAGAGGAATTTCAAAAGTCTGTAGGAAGTGTATGTGGGCTGCAGCCTGCAGATCTCACAACCGCTGTACATATCCTTTCAGCCAGCCATCTGGTGATTTGTGGTAGCATGAACTTTGATCATAAGTCGAAACAGTTTAATAACATGAAGTAGAGCAGTGTCCAAGTAATCCAAGTAAGAGCAGAGAGCAAAGCATTAATTTGAGCTATAACATTGACTTTCTCTGGGAAAATTCACAATTTACTATGTCCTTCCTGATGACTAAAAAAATAAATTCTGGTATTTAGTTTTCTGTTTTATATCAAAACCCACATCATCTTATTTTTGATCTTTCAACCAAATGAAAGTCAGTGGCTAAATCATAATCAGTTTGAATGATTTTTCCTTTATTGTTCATAAACACAGGCAACTTGGCTAATACCAGTATGTGAACTGGAAGTAATTTGAGCTTACACCCATTTGTTCTTTCAAGAGGCACAAAATCCAACATTGCGTCTATGCTTCTGTATAGATGTATTAAGAGACATGTCATGGGTTTCTTTGGGGAGAATCCCAGAAGCTGAACAGGAAAGAGGTGGAGCAACAAATGGGAAAGCACAAGAAAAGTTACACGTTTCCCACACAGCTATAGGATTTCTCTGGGGCTTTACACAACCTAGGCCGATTTCTGCACTCAGTTACATTTGTAACACTTGACTAATTTCTGGACAGTTGTGGATGCAGGGGAGTGAAATTTTCCACCCTGTTTTTATCACAGGAAAAATAAATGGAAGGTAATTCTAAAAACCAACTTAAAAGTCGTGTTCTTCTGAAATAAAACAACCACAAGTGACAATGTACAAAGAATGAACTATAGCTTATGTAATTCTTCAAAGACATTTTTAAAACTGACACAATACCATGAAGAATTTATAAAAAAACCAACCCCCAAACTACTGGAATATGAAGTTAAAGCAAGTCAGAAATCTGAAGGACAAAACAGAAGTGGACAGTTGCAGCTTAAAAAAATCCACAAGGTCATGGACCTATAATAAATCAAAGTCCAGTGGGCACTTCTAGGCTTACACACAGAACATGGAACTCTACCCAGCACTGATTATGCAATCATCAAGGCTGATGATTATCCATCATTATCCCATTATCAAGGCTGAAACGTGTCACAGATTCCAGCAGGATGTACAAATGGGAACACCCAGATAACAAGGTAGAAGTGTGAAAAGAGGCAGGCTGAAGTCACTTTCTTCCACTCTGCTGGATGATTCCCCATTTTTGCATTCCTGTAAATGTGATACTTCTCATTCATGATGATAGGACTGTATTATGCGATCAGTCACTTCATCCACTTTGACCTACATTTTCTAATGTTATTGAAGTGATTTGGCTGAAAACATGAGAAAGTCAGTTCTGTGCATATTTTGGTTTTCATTCTCTTAGGCTTCTGCTATAAGTGTAATAAGAAGAAATGAACTCCTGTTTGCCTGATCTAAAAATGAACCACCACCCTTCTCCACATTGTGAGTAGCAGCACACAGTTCTCCCAGGACCTGCCAGCATTACAAGATGAACTGTAGATGACTGTTTATTTAAGTGTTCCTTAATTTAGAATCTTTGGAAAGGCTTAAACGGTCTGCACATATATTGACCAGCTTCTAGGAAATTAGAGAAGGCTGAAGAAAGTGTCTAAGATAGGGGATTTCAATGTATTTAAGGTGCATCTGCATTTGCTTCGTTTTCTGTTTCATTCTGTGGCCCTATTTCCCTCCCAGTCATTAATACTAATACAGGTTCATAGTCACATCCACTCTGAATTGAACTGAACTTAGTAACAGGCATGGACCAGAAGCACAACAGGACAAGAGTCTACATAGCGCACAGAACAGGGTCATGAGATACACCAAATGTGTCTCCCCCATTGCAGTCCTTCTGAGATAATCCATCAGGCTTCTCATGCCTTATAGCTCCCGTACCACTACTTTGATGTAACAAAGCAAAAGCACAAATCTGACAGACCAAAAGCAATCCTCCCACTTTTGGTTACTGCTTCTCTTCCTTCCCTGATATGGGAAATTTGGGAGTTTATCCTAGTCATAGTCTGCCTGTGTGGTTTTGCCGCCAGAAGAGTACCATGACAACAGTGTGAGGAAGTGATCTGACAACAAGACATAGCAGCAAGCACCACTCTTATAAGTATGCTGCTTTCAGTTTTATAAACTTGTAAACCCATATCCTGGATCAGTGCCATGATTCAGTTCCACATACACTCAGATTATGCACTGGGTTTTTGACCAAGAAACCACAGTACAGCCCTCATCCTACCCTTTTATTGGAAACTCCCAAATGTGTCTACAGAGACTGAGCTCTGGTTTCTTTTTCAGTGTCTTTGGTTATAAAGACAGGACAGAATCAATAGAAAAATTCTTCCTACCAGCCCAGAACACCACCGAACCTTACCCTTCTTCGCTGAGTTATCAGAAGTACCCTCTTTCTCAAGCCTAGTAGGAACTTTGATATTTGTCTTTATTTGTTCAAATATGTTTGTGGAGAATGAAAGGAGAACATGGGTTCTCCTCTTCCCTGTGCTTTTCTCCATGTCCTGTGCCACCTACACAGAAGGGCAGGAACATGCTAGTCAAATGAGTCCCATGACCTATATGTTTACAAACCAGCCAAATAACTTTTCTATGTGAGGGGGAATTGCAGTATGACTCACTGATGGCTAATCACAGCACACTATTGCAGCAATAAATACTACGTGAGCATCTCCAAAGGAAAACTGACCCTTCCAGTACCTGGCCTTCTGTGTAATCACACACACTTATCACCCTGCCCATATGGCACCTCATGCAAAATGGCATTGCACTCGGAATACAATCACATCACATCCCACATTCTTGTAACTCGCAATAGCAGGCACAACATCCCCTCTTGCTTTTTCATCCAGAGTTCCTAATGACTTACCCAGTGTTCTCATTTCAAGGGAGGTTTGAACCTGACTCTTAGAGAACATTGTGGGCATTGTAACATAGCATGAGAACAAATGACAAATTGGGAAACGCTGCTGAAGAAACTCATGTAATTTGCACTGATGTTACATTTCTTCATTAAATTCACAAACAGTTGCATGGAAGAGGAAAACACATCTGAATCTAGTTATTTAGTAAGAAAAGAAGCAAAGTGTTTGCACTTTAATGCCTTGTTTACAATGTAAAAGCTTCCTGAACTGCAAAAACTGGGCCTGATTCTGGACACTGGTCTCCATGGGAACATCAAGAATAAATCAGTTAAGTCTCATGATTCACTGATTCTTGGAAGCCTTTGCTGGGTATCCATCAGAAAAGGAGATGACAGAATTCCATTCTTAGGAATATCCCAGTAGGTATGAAGATGTTTGTGCTGGCAAAGTAATAACAATAAAAAAGTAATAATGTTTGGAAACTGGCAGTGATCATTCCAGTAAAATGCAGTTAATTTTTTTTCTTGATCACAAATACAGCTATCATAAAACCATCTCTTTAAAACTGTTGTTTTAAGACTAATGTATATCTGCTAGTAACTAGTTACTCATTCACCCTGTTCTACTTCTCTTGGAACATAAATTAGTTACTGTTTCTAAGTGGATACTAAATATGAAGTTTCTTTTAAAGCATAAGGAGGAGGAAAGAGAGAAAAATGTAGGACTGGAGAACCAGAACTTCAGTTAATGACATAGGATTTTTGGTCTACAGATTCAGACATTTCTCAGTAATTCCTTTATATTATTGCCTAACAGACTTTATATAACATCCGTTCAAAACTACTGTAATACAAGAGGATAAACCTCATCGGAAAGTTGGGAAACATAATTCATGTTTCCTAATCAAAACTGCAGAGCTAAAGTTACCATGAGTAACAGGAAGCTTAAAACGGCTTTGACTGGGCACTTAAATAAGCTTTTAACCACAAGGATGAGCCGAGACTAGTAGTTAACAAGAAGTCTGACATCACTTCTTTTATGAGTTGATAATTCAGTGAACATTATCATTCATAATAACTGCGTTCAGTTCAGAAATTGTCCTTCATCCAGATGGCATAAATAAAGAGGCTGAAGAAGTGGCAACTTAGCTAATATCAGTGTAGTAAGGGAAAATTCTTCTGTGTTCAAAAATTATGCTTGAGCTAGATCTGGTCAGAAATTTTAATAAAATTTTTATTCACTGGAAAAATACCCAAATATTTCAAAGAAATGCATATTTAAGGAAGAACTCATTTTTACAAGAACATTTTAAAAAGTTTTTTCAGCCTCCGCAGAACAATTAATTTTCTAGTTTGAAGATTTATAAAAGTTATTTGCCTTTTCTTTAATTTCCCTAGTGTTCTCCAGCTCTATCCTTCACAATATAAATGTTCCTTAGTATCTAACTGCTTTAAAAGCCAACACAAAAGACCTCGTCTTTACTCATCTTTCAAGAATGTCTATATATCCCTTCTCTGTTTTATCGTTAGTCTCACTACTTAAAGCTGCTGTTTCAAGCTGTCCTTCTTCAATATGTCCCATATCTTGCTCCTACCTCTCGATGACCACTGAATCTGCAGTCATTAAAACCCCTAGTGACTGTTGGCACAAATCTTAGAACCAGTACTGTCCTTATTCTTCACCAACAATCAGATCCTTCACTTTTGATGACTCTGCTATCTGGGACGCATTCCATACTGACTATCCCTTGTTTATTACCAAATGTCAGTTTCCACTTCTGATCAGCCACGGAGATCTTCTGATACCTCTAACATTTATAAAAAATCATCACTGGGCATTTTCTCATGCTGCCCTTCACACTTGCATAGAGCTCCCCATAAACACCCACAAAGTTCTCAGAAATATCCCCAAGGCTCTCTTTTGCTATGCTGCCATAAAATTATTAGTGCTGCTCTCATGCCCTGCTACCACCAACTATCATGTTAGCCAATACTGTTTTATTGGGTTTTTAGGCTTCTTATCTCTTATTGTGTACTTTGCCTCTTTTATGTACTGATGTTACAAACTTTAAATTAGCTTTTCACTCCTTGTAATTTGTATACTGCACAGCACAAGCTGACACTAATTTCTCACTACAGTTCATAGCCATATAGTACTGCACAATAAGACTGAAAAAAAAAAAAGGAACTGCATCAAGGAAACATTGAGTTCAGTTTTCAGAAAGACAAGTAGGTGAGATGCCTACACCCCTTCGGACTTCAGACACCTACATGCTTCCACAGAAGTCATTAGGAACCCATTGTGATCTTTAATGGTCCACAGAATGTTTTGCAAAAATAAGTTTCTCAAGATATGGCATCTGAAGGATGCCACAAAAGACCTGTTCCATAATTTTGACTCAAGTCCACGTTGTGACAGCAGCAAAGAATTTCATAAACAGGAAAATTACTTTGCACAAGCTCCAACCTCTCCTTGAGAAGGAAAGCCAAAAGCATACGTTATACAAATTTCAAAATAATATATTGTTCTCTCTGAACCTTCCCCTTTAAGGAATATGCAAAAGATGAAGTGAAAGAAACATGAGAAAAAAAGAATGTGAGACAGAAAGATCGTGAGAGAGGTTACTCTCATAGCATTTTTGATCTGGCTGACACAGAGGTAATAAAAATTCATAAGAAGCCTGTTCTTGCTCAATTTCCAGGACAAAAACCTCTGGATATCTATCCAAAGCTGACTCAGCCTTGACATCTTTTGATCCCAAGTGTCCTATATCTTTGTAACCAAAGGTATTGTAAAGTATTCACAGAAACGCATGCATTTCCCAGTGGGTTTAAGTATATCCTTATCAGAGTGGAAAGAGATGAAAAACAAAAGCTAGAACAATCCTGGATACAAAAAATACCCAAACAAAAGCTCCACCCAATACACTACAGGAAGAGTTAAAACCTTACCATTTTTGTAATAAACATGTAGTTTATTATTATATAGCTCTGCATGCATACTGTACACAGTGTTTGCTTTGCATTCTCAGTATTAGAACTGTCAGATAATGTTATCAATACACATAGGCAATTTTAGAAAGTGGGATTTTTGCTATACAAATAAAAGCGAGGAATGTGATAGGTCTCAAACCGAGGAAAGCTACAAAGCAAAAATCAACATTGTCTAGAAAAGAGGATGTAGGAGGTGGGAATTTCAGAAATGCACACATAGGGTATGTGTAACAGGCCTCAATTGACTAATTATACTTTACACGTGCCAAGCCTCTTCATTTTATAAGAAAATCAAGAAGATAAATATATGTTCCACATATACCTGTGTTTACAATTTAGAAGACACGCAGCTAAACAATGTCTTAACAGCACCTGATGTATGCAATTGTATTATTGTAATACCTATGAGCTTTTATCATGGAAAATGCCCCATTCTACTATCCGCTGTACTAACACAGGAGAAGTTAATTAAAGAAAATATTACTTCGGCAGAACTATTATAGAAACCCTGCTGTATTTTAAGTTAGTAAATCAGATATACTCACAGTTCTTGATTTCATACTATTGGTCAGTATTTTGCTGACCCCTAAGGCGCTGAGCTGAAGATTTCATAGTTATTTTTCCTCGTGTTATGTTCTCCAAGCCAGTCTAAGAATCATGATAGTATGACCTAAGTTTTAGAGATGCTGAGCATGGATAATTTTCACCTCCAATGTAATTCTGAAAAGTTCACCCCACCAGATATTAGGTCATGTAATCAAGATACCTAATATTAACTATCAAGTTCAACTGTAATTGACTATCTCTGAAATTTTGACCTAGTTCATTTCAGCTTCAATTAAAATCTATTTGATATCACTGTAAATCCTGAAATAGTGCTGCTTCACACAATCTGCACCACTGAGATTGCAACCAGAATCTAACATATTTAGAGATGTACTGTTCTGTTTCAAATACTACTTCAGTTTCCACTCTTTAGCCATAAAGAAACATGCTACTATGTATTAGTTGCACATTTGTCTTTGCACTGTCTTATACAGCTATGAACATTTCTAACATTGGATTTATTCAATAGGAAGGAAACTGAGAAAGTAATGAATTATGGCAACATTTTCCCATAGCACGTAAGTCACCTTATAAATACCATGGAAGGTCAAAGACTACTAAAGGTCGAAAACGATACAGCATCATCCAAAGTTTATGTCGGTGACCAGAATCCATTTAATTTCAGAAGGATTTGGATTAGGCTGTTTGGCTAGCTTCCAACTAGCTTTTTATGTATGGGGAAAGCAACAATTACACAGCCAGCAAGTGTGGAGTTTGCACACATGTTCACTTTGGTATGTTTATATTGAAGTCTCCAACACAGTTTTTACTGCTTAAAGCTACTGTGGGTGAACTAGAATAACTGGGACTAACTTGGAGACATATACCTAAAGTGCAACCCTCTTCCAAGCACTCTTAACTCTACATAAATTGTGAAAAAAAGCATGGAGCACTGAGAAAGCAAAATATTTTTTACCTGTAAGCTTTGTTCATGCTACCATGAAACTTTTAGGGCAAGCTTACCCTGGGTTTCCCTCTGACTTACACACAACATCAATTAAGTACATTTTGGTTGATTTAAAACCACCAAGTCAGAAAGAACACAACCTTGGGGACATGCACCAATATGAGTTTACAAAGCTTTTTGCTTTCTATTTGCAACTTTTACTCACATATTTCTCAAGAAAAATAAGCTACAGAGGGAATCAATACAAAATTTCACAATATCCTCTTTAATTTTATTATTACTGCTATGCACAGCATAGCTACACTTCTGTTTCTTTGGTATGCCCCTTTTCAGAGAATGCATGAAACAGAATTCAGAGAATACGGTGCTGTGAGATGTCCTGGAACTGGAATGTTTCCATGGGACAGCCAACCATGGGCCGATTCCTGAAGAAAGTGACAGGATCTAAATTATTGCAGTTGTTTGAAAGCTAGCTGGGGCATCTTATGGAAACTATTACTAATGCCAGTAGAGGGATGGAAGTGATTATTTAATAAGTACTGCTAGCAGATTTTTCTAGTTCTTTCAGCTTGTGTTCAAAAGTTGAATACTTCAAACACATTTGTTCTAGATCCAATAAACTACAAATCTAGTAAATAAGTGAGAATGACATATTGTTAATATTCCCAAGTGTGGTTATATGGTTCTTTCACAGATACTTACAGATTCAAAATACTTAAGTTTTGCAATAATGAGCGGCTGTTTAAAGTTGCAAGCACTATTCACAACCAATATAATTTGAAATATAAATGCAATGATTTGTCAGGAAATAGTCCTGATAGACAACCTATGACTGTCTGGACGTGGTCCTGAGCAACCAGCTCCAGGTGGCCCTGCTTGAACATAGGGTTGGACCAGATGACCTCCAGAATTGCCTTCCAACCTCAATCATCCTGTGAATCTATGTGCACAGAAATGTATATACAAGTACCTGTTTTGTTTGAGAATTTAACATTTTGAAGAAGTCCCTCTTTGAGGGTCCAAATATTAAAGACAAAGGGACTTTTCAATAAATTAAGAACATTAAGATGACAGGCAGAATGTGAAAATCATACATTATTAAAATACTGCATGAGTGCGAAAGTGAAAATTACAAGTTTTGCACAGAGATGCAAATCATTGGTATATATGCATTAGAGGATTTATTAGCAAAGTTTTTTTCTCAAAAAAAAAGACAGACAAAAAAAAGAGTGCCATCAATTGGATCAGTTATCATTTCCAATTTCTTTATATTCAAATCTCTTGGTGTCTGATCAGGATGCAGTCCTACCACGATACCTATACAAAGAATATTCTCATAAGCTAAGACCTGGCAAATATTCATCTATGCACATAATTTTATTAATAGCTGCACATGCCTAATTTCAGCTACACAATCATAAGGTCTTTAAAGGCCAGCTCCCTAACCATAGCAAGACTGAGGCACTTTTAAAACTGACAGTACCTGTAAGTAGATAACATCATGCATGTATCACTTTATATCCCTCTTCCCCACTCCTTAAAGGCTCCAAGTCTTTTGGAGCAAGGATCAGGACTTTATATGAGTTAGTAGACACACCTAGCAATATGCATTTTCACACCAAGTTGGACACTGAACAAAAATTCTTATACAAAGTAGAAACATGTTAATAAAGATGGCTGAAGGCAGAAAGGAGGGTATTCAAATTATCACATTCAGGTGCCTATGTTAGGAGGATGATTTACCTTTACAGTAGGTGAAGAGAGATCTCTCCCCAGTGACTAGGAAAAATTCTAGACAGCTGACCCTTCTAGCTTAGGTGTGATGAATACTGACACCTCTATTCATTCACTGCCTACATTTAAGTATTGCAAAAACACTTTCCCTGATCACACAAATCGTGACATTAGCTTCGCTAGCATAGAAATCATCTCAGAAGGAGAATAGGTAACTTTTAAATACAGAGACAAACAAAGATTTAAACATATTATGGACAGAGGATTTCACTAGTGCTTTGTGCAATGGCATTAGAACATCCCTGTATTCTTGGGATACACTCCTACCTGCCGCTACATCTTAACACTACATATTCTGCACTGAACTTTAAAGGTCCCTTCCAATCCAAACTACTCTATGAGTCTATGATTTGTTTCAAATTGATGGTTTTTAGCCAAATTGACAGTTTGTAGTCAAATTGACTAAATACTGCTAGCTTTTTTGGGGGGTGGGGGGTGTACTTCTGTCTGTCCTGGTTTACAACAGAAACTTCTGTCTACAGTTTCCATTACTCATTGTCAAGAAACAATCAGTCAGGCAGAAATAGGTAAAGAAGAATGATAGGTTCCTATTTAACCTATTGTAAGAAAGACATACAAGGCAACCTAGTTTGCTGGCCAAGCAAAATAAAGTCTGCAAGAGAAATTCTTTCTCTCTCTCTAAACAACACTGAGGAAGAAAAATGACCTGGGTTAAATAAAATATTAACATAAGAGAAATTTTCTTCAATGAAACCCTAAATAAATTTAGGCCCAAAATTGGAAGAGTATATTTTGGAACACCCTTTAATTAGGAACTAGGAAGAGCAAGAAACCTAACTGGTTTCAAGGAGGACCACTGACAAATTCTTTTAAAGCACTAAATGTCTGTGACAGCAGAGCCTGATCGCAGTTGTCTGGAGATTCTGGATCCTAGATTTCCAATTGATTTGTCTGACTGCTCTCTTAAGACCAGTAAAAGCTATGTTAATAAATATAACTCACATTAAAAAGAATAATAAATTCACCACAAAATTCATGAGCAGAAATCAAATCAAGTTCTGCCTACATAGAATACAGTCTATGCTTTGGATTCATGAGTGTTCTCCTCAAGAAAATACATTTTAAAAGTATTACCGTGAATGAAACAGCTTCATATAAATTAAGCCAATTTCACTGGCTCTCAGCCACAGCTCATGTGTGAGACTTGGTAATTTACATTTGTGAACATTCGAGAAGCTTCTTTAGACAAAGTCAAGTCTGGTAGTGCCAAAATGCTGTGGGAAAGGCTGTCTGAATGGCACTTCCATCAAAGACAGAACACAGAAGTGCCAGAAAACTTGCAAGAAAGCCTGGTCTCTTGAGGCTTCCGGACCAATTTTGTTCATATTGGAAGGAGGCATACATTTTGCAGAAGCATCAAACTTCCACTCACTACCCAACAAAATCTTAAAGTTTGACATGTGACAATTAATGTAAAATCTGAGCATGCAATCCTTTTGTGCTCTCTACAGACATCATTTTCCCTTTGATCACCTTTATAATTTCAAAGCAGAGAAATATTAAGCTTTTCAATCAACATTGGTTATGAAAAACCATTTCACTATTTTTGTAGATTTTCAGCAAGATCACCCTACGTTTAGTTTCAAGTCTAAAACTTAAAAGTAAAGGTCAGTCTAAAATGTCTTCCCATGTTTTCAGACTACATATGATACATTTCAACTTGATCCACTCAGTATACTTCAGTGTCGACACATCCAAAATGTACACAACTGCCACTAAACGTTTTGTTGAACTGAAATGTGGCTGGTAACAGAAAATTATGCAATGCAGTGTTTTCAAAGGCAAAGTCTACCATTTTCGTAAGAAAGGGACCAAAACAGAATCTTCCCTCCGCTATCCCTGTGAAAATCTACAGTAAGTCTATTAATGTCAATGTTGACAGAATTGTGAACGTATCTGCCAAATCAGACAGTGAATTTAATTGAAATCAATGAAATTCACCAGGCTAAGAAAAGGGTGTGTCCTGGTATGAATGTGATCTGCAAGGCAGAGTTTTGTGACCTGAACTCATCGTTACCAATTTTTCTTTTAAGTCACACAGTACCATCTTATCTCTGCATCTAAAGCAATGCCACTACACACTGGACTAATCTGTGACATGAATCCAGACCACTGAAAACTTTCTAATCATGAGTTCAAACTGACTTTACATTATACTGTTTTTATGGTATATAGGAAAAGTCCTTTTTTTTTTTTCCTTTTTTTTTTTTTGATCCAGTTAGGGAAACTTCCCACACAAGGGGTATGTGCAGTGATATAATCATTATACATGTTATCACTAATATAGTAAAGTAATATTTCAAAACACTGTAGAAAATAATCCTCTTCTCAGATGCAATATAGTATCAGTTATCAGGGCATGGAGCAGTGAGTCCAATTAGTTTGGGTTGGTCTCATCAATATCAACAATAATAAAGGAAATATTTCCCAAAAATATACAGTGCTTTTTTTTTTTTCCCCTCAATATGTTGCACATAACATACTTCCCCAAAACAAATGCAATAAAACTCAAAATTGGGCTGAAAACATCCTACAGGTCAAAGTCAACTCTATGAACTGTTCTGTTCGGTATACTTAATATTTAGTACAAAGTGGAGGCTTTGCTGACAGCACACACTGCCCGTAGTCAATAATGTTACTAAGATGTAAATAACATTTGGTAAATTCCACTCTTCCCAGGAGACAAAGAAAAACTGCTATCCATGAGCTACAGAGCTGCTTTATTCAGGAGTTGTGTGATAGCTTCCCCATTACATTCCATTTAACTGTTTGTTTACACGAAGCAGTTATAATGTAGCTCATTAAAAGTTCCACGATAGCAGCATGAGCCAATGTAGAATCACATCAGATGGGAATGGAAATATATATTGCTGCTCATAGGCTTCTTCATGTCCCTTTGCCTTAATCTGTTGCATTTCCAAGCCTAACATCACAATCCCGATCTGATCAGTTCACCTTACACTTTAACTCATTGCTACAAACGAAGGTTGCGGCTGGATCGCTTCAAATGAGTTTGAGGGTCACCAGTAGTGCACTTGTAAAAACAAAGTTTCTGCTATAGTCTGAAATAATTCTAATCACAATCAGCTATTCAGAAAAATTAAAGCAGCAAGGTTCAGGTATAGTCTGCTCACTTTGATGGCAGATAGGAGGCACATAACAGCTGCCACCTCATTAAGACTTTTATTCGAGGGGTAATAGGAATGTGAAAGAGTAAGAAGCAGCAAGGAAGAGGCAGATGCATGGTTCAATTCCCCTATAGGTTAGCCAGAAGATCCATAGGATATCACAGGACCTAAGGAAGAGGTGGAGCAACAAAAGAATTCTGACATAAAATTCTGGACAAGAGTTTCTCAGTTTCTTTCTAAGGCTACCTCTGAGATGCTGGACTTGCATGCTACTTTTACAAAGGTCTGAATATCATCTCTCAATAAGAATGCTAACACATGTGATGCTACTCATGTACAAGCAATCTTACAAGTTTTTTTCCATTCTCCTCCCATCCCTCCATACATATTCAGCTACCTTTGCATATTTGCTTGTAAGTCAGAGATTGGATGATGGTAGTAAAAGAAAAGAACATTATAACTCCTACTAGCAATGGCAGAACTAGCATACAAAACAGCACTACTCAAGACAGAATAGCTTTAGAACTGCTACAAGTTTGGGTTTTGATATTTGTAGGCCAAATTTAGTAATTCCCTGGTTACATTTCTGGCTCCAAGGTTTGTTAGTACCCATACAGCAAATGGCATTTTTTACTTTTCGCATTAGGAAATTCATTTCCTATATGTTGTGTGCTGTGCTAGTTATCTTTTTGTAACAGATCACAGCAAAAATATGAAAGAAGGCAAGATGCTAATGTAAGGCCATATATATAAACCAGAGGTACTTTACTGGAGCAGCTTGAACTTACATTGTATGATGACACAGCAATTTGCCCAGTGACGACACAGGTTTTAATAGTAGGCTACAGAGAATTTCCAACAACTTAGTTTAGCTTACAGCTCAGTACTGATACACATCCACGATGGCAGACACTGAAAGACTGAGTCTTCATGTTGAGACAAAATGTGAGATCAACCAGAAAATGGTCAACCACCTCCTATGATGTATGCATGTCTTTCTTAACTCACCCTTTGGAGTGTTTTACTATATATCGAAAAATATACATGTGGAATTTAATTACATCATTTGCTTCCATCCTATAAACAAAGTAACAGGAAGCAAAGGAAAACATAAATTGGCTGTGAGCCTGGCATCTTCTACTGAAGAAGCATACCTTGTACAATAACCCAACTACAGGAATAAAAAAAATGTGTTCACCTCCACAGGGATTACCTATTTCCTATGCCATATAAACTTCCAAATATAAACTTATTCTATAGATTGCAAGCTATCATTTATTACCAACCAGTTTTAGTTACTCTACTCATACTTATTTGTGGACTATATTATTGGATATGGTCTACAGTATGTCCCTCTGTTGAAAGAAATTTGGAATGGATTTATAATAAAGAACATATTGTCCTTCTCATAGTTCTAGAAATAAAATTTTTTCTTGGCAAGATATATCCTGTGGTTTTGCCCTCTTTCTGGAGGTCTCTACCATCTTTTGTCTTAACATTTGTATTCATAGAATGGTTTAGGTTGGAAGGGACCTTAAAGATCCTCTAGTTCCAAGTCCAATATTTTATCTCATTTCAGTCCAATATTTTATCCCGTGCACTTTCAAGAGTGCTACAATTTACTTTCATCCTAAGGAAAAAAAAAAAAAAATCTTGTTTGTGACATTGACATGGCTGGATACCCTTACATCTGTCCAAGACAAGCTACCAGTTCTGTATGCATAGCACATTGTATGTCAGACACAGGAAAGGGAACGAGGTTTAGAACCAACTAATCTAAAACTCACCCAAAGCTCCAGGAAAATCGCCGAGGTTTTTAAGTCCTACTAACAGCAAGTCTCTAAAGTCATTACCTTGATGGTTGTGACTTCACTAAGCATCCCTTCCAACACGGAGCTCATTATGTCTGTAGAGTTAGTGTCAACCGCCACAAATCTCAAGTGCTGTGGGTGATTCTCATCAGAAAACAAGCACAGATATTTTCTTGACTGAAAAATAATTGGTAGCAAATAAACAGAGAGAAACTAATCAATACTGGAACTGCACAAAGACATACTCTTAATGTGCCCCATCCCTACTCTGGAATACGGTTGTAATCAGCAGCAAGAAACCCTAATACTTCTAATGTAATGTCAGTGAAATAGCCAGTATGACTCTCTGGAAATCATGACTGTTGAACTTGCTGTTTTTACATTGATGCAGCCAACATTCTTAATTCTTCACAGGAGAAGTCATCTATATATAATCTTTACGGTACAGCCATAGGAGCATGGACTCTTATGTGGCCTTCTGTTTTTCAGTGTGAAAATTTTGAAACTCTAAATTGGCTCTCAGGCTTCCATGACTAGGTAGAGATGCTGAAGAGAATAATCTGTTATTTAATGAGTTCAAGCAAGATGCCGGTTGGAATTTAAAGTTTAAAAAGGGATAATGATGTAAAATGGCAATCTGACTTCCTCCATAAAAAGATTAGTCTCCAAAACACAGTTTCCAATACTGTAAGATTGGAGTCACTTTGGGAGAAATTCTAGCTTCACTGAGAGACAAAAAGAATTTTCCAAATGACTTCAAAGTGGTCAGGATTTCGTTCGTTATATGCTTCAGATATTTTATTCAGAGGAGGAATAAGCTGTTGAAGTTTAAAATACACTTCATTTAGTTAATTTTCAAATGCACCAAGATGCTGGAAGTATACCAATACTTAAGTTGTAAAGCAGGAAGAAAACCTTTGAAATGTCACTTTAAAGAGAATAAGCAGGCCTCTTATTAAAGGGTCTTATTTGGCAACAAAAAATTGTAGCGTGCCTTCCCATTCCTCATTCTCCTCTTATAACTATTATTTATTGCCATTACTGGGATGTGTTCTATAATTGGATTCTGGCACAGATGAGTGGAAAGAGAAAAATCTTTCCAATCTGATTCAAAATAGGTTTTACTCTGTAAAATACACATACAAAGAGTGAAAGATTATCTCATTGCTCCCCATTCAAACCATTTAGACATTTTAGTCTAGGTAGACTTTAAACCTGTAACCTCTGAAGTTTTTATAAGTTATCTGTGTGATTTTTTTCCTATTTGTTGGATAGCTTTTCACTGATGGATTTTGGCTGCGCACACAGCATGTTCCTTTCAAGAAATACACTTTGAACAAAACTTGCCTCTCAAAGAGTCACATACTCTGCAGTCATAAATAAAATAACTCTTACTGTAAAGTACCATGTTTAACAGCTTAAAATCAGGCCTGGTGATTAGGCATGAATCAGTGATTCTACTTCAGTGTTTATTCAGAAAGCATATTAAAGAAATTAAGAAAAACTAAGAAAAGCATTAAAAAGCATAGTAGTGTAACATAATAACAAATATAAATAACATGATATAAAAAAAAAGCACAAAGCTAAACTTTCTCCCCCTATTTAGAAGATGGTCTTCCACATTTGAAGGACTTTCTCAATCAATTGATTACAATGTAACCCTCAGCACATTCACATACGCTTCAGCAAAGTACACACTGTTTGGAATTCAGGGTAATCAGAACAATACACTGACAAGGTAATAAGAAAAAAAACACAAACTACAAAACAGGAACCTGGAAGAGTTTAAATGAAACGTCAGTTTATTTCAATTTTTTTTCCATTCTACAAAGCTTAAGCTACAGCAGCTGCCAGCACATGCTAGTTAACAGTATCAGCCACTTAACAAATCAGTACTACTCTGTAGTTTTGACATAAAAATAACTGAAAAACTTTTCTGACCTTTATAGCACTCTTATAGTCATAGGCACCAACTGATACCTATTTTACAAGAAATAGCCTCTTTCAAAACTACCTTACCTGTTTGTCACTACCAACTTTTCTCTACAAAGGAAGCCTGCCCAAGGATCCCTTTATTTGTTTCAGACCAACTCAGCTTCCCTAGTCTAATGCATAAGTGCAAATGGTGGTATTTTCAGGTGGACTTGGCATGATGTGAATTAGAAATACATATGATATTTCTTCTCCTAACAGAGTTTTAGGGGAAGGTTATGTTTAGCTTCTGATTGGTGGCAAGAAATGGATGGGTAGCACCATCTTAAATTTGGCAACTAAATTCAGAAGATGCCTGTTTGTGGCCTACTTTGAACTGGGAGAGAAGAGCTATTTTACTTCAAAGCAATCAGAGAGCAGATTTTATATACCAGTTCCTCCTACTGAAAACCGAAAAGAATACCACAAACTTGGAAAAATGTTCCAGTTTCTGTGCAAAGATATTTTTTCTAGTGCCAGCCATTTTGAGTTTTACTTTAAAAGCTTAGTACCAGCTTGTTTTTATTAAGTGGTTGAAAACATTTGACTCAACCATTTTAAAAGCAAAAAAACCCTAACATCTTTTCTTTCTTTAAAAAAGCCACAGCACTGCCACTGAGAATTTCATATGCATCTACAGTGATGTTACATACAAAGAGTGTATTTTTTTTAAAATATGGATAGTTTTAATTCCTCTGGATGTTTGTGAGTACACAGAGAAACAGATATCAGATATATCTGAAAATGTAAATATTTAATTTAAGATCTGATTAAACTGTCAATTCAGTCTTTTGAATGCTTTCCAGTATAAACACAGGCCATGAGTATTTCTCTGAGTATGGTTTATCATGTATGCATTAATAGAGAAAACAGCAAACGACCCCCAACCCTTCAGATAAATGCATGCATAGCATGATATATGTTGTCTTCCAAACAGAAAAGTGGCTTTCATTAGAATTTTGGATCTATCTCAGCTCTTCATTATTCAAGGTTAATTTAGTTTTCTAACCTAGACCTAAACAAGATACTGTAAATAAGTTAAAAGGACTGTCTGTAATGAATGCAGTAACATAATGTTTTTTCCAGAATTGCACGACCTCTAAGAAACACAGACTTAATCAAAGCAACCAATAATGCCCTACAACGGTAGCTTTTGCAGCAATACCTCAGCAAACAGGGTAAAGTGATACATATTTAAGTACAAATCTTAAAAAACAATGTCCAGCCTGTGGAATATGGTAGGTCATGATAGAGTATATAACCAAAGTGAAGTAAGGAAAATATTATAAAAATAAATATGCACAAGCAAATTGGAGGATAAGAAAGCCCAAGCATGCTGTTTTATTTGAAGAAGATCCTTCCTAAGATGGTGACTGACTGATGTCATGATTTGTTTAACAAGCCAAATGGTGTTAACCTCAGCTAGGGTAAATATTAGCATAGAATAATGCTCTATGACACTCCCTCTATTTACCTGTCTTTACAGCTGTTCCAAGCATGTTTTCCATAAAGGAGTGTTGTGATTTCTTTAAGAAACTGAAGTCCCCCACTAGGCCTATGGGTTTTCACATAAATGGTTTGACAGTGGTTAAATAAGAGACCAAAAATTGCTGCGCTCTACCAGAAGAAATAAAAAGCTAATTAGTTAATATCATTTCATATCCAAAGTCCTAAGTGAAAAGGAGTCTCTGAAAGCATTATTCATCCACCTCCCTGAGCACTTGAGATGCTCAGTCAAGTATAGTGTTAGCTGACAGAACCACCACGTGACAATGGAGGGCAAGGTGTACTATAATAGAACAACCTTATACAAGGAAATAACCTGAATCTGAGTCTCATCATTTTCATATAAGTTGCCAAACATACCTGTTCAAACTAGCATTTCTTAATATACCAAGTCATACCAGCCCTCCAGGGCAGAAGGAATTAAACTATCAGTTCCTATTCACCACTAAAAAAACCCTTAAACTTTGTTTCATGTTGAGACACCTCATTAGGGGTGGGTACTTAAATCTAAAGACAACATTATAATAAGTAATGATTCATTAAAAAAATTTAAAAACACAACAATTGAGAATTTGAACCCTTTATAAAATTGCATAGACTAAGCATGTGACTATCTGGAGGCAACAATTATTGTTACTATCTCTAGAGAGTACTTGGCCCAGACATGTCTATTAATACCAGACTTATTAGGTCTTGACAGCTTATAGGACATCTGTTTGTTTCATTTCCCTTTAGTCTCGCCAAATGCTAGCAGCAAAAATCATACAGACTTTCTTCCTACTTCTGCATAACTTGAAAGACTTTTTTGCATACATGAATTTTGACAATAAACAAGATCTTCTAGTGTTCTGTATCTGATATATATGTACAGGCATGTGTATTCAAAGAACTGCAAAGGTGGGTAAATTTCTTTAATCTGAGGACATTTATCTAGGAATAAAGGTGCAGTCAGTGGAGCTAACAAACATTCCTCAGAGGTAGGACAGTTTTAATAGATTTGGTTTTTTAACTGGAACTAAAAAAGGTTGCAAAGACTAATATATCTCAGAAGTTTTTCACAAGCAACTCCCTCAAGCATTTCAGTATATTGCAAAATTCCAAGAAAGCATTACAAAAGTTCAGCAAATAATATTGAGGCTTTTGGTATGGCTTTCCCCATTTTTCCACTTTCTAATATAAATTGAAGAGAAAAAAGTCAGCACACAGATCCCAACCCAAATAAAGATCAGTCTAAGGTATAAAGTACCGGTTCTAAGCTCAACTGGAAGAAGTTTTTTTAGTCCGTCTTGCATTTTGCTACACTGTTATGGTATTCTAAATCTAAATCTGAAAGGCATTTCTTTCCCATATTGTTCACAATTCTTGTAAAGCTTCTATTGTTCTTGGCCGTTATTTCAAAAGTAATAGTACAGATGAGATTTAAATAGCACCATCTGAAAAAAAAGGAGATAGCTAGTTGCATATTATAAATCAATCACAGGCAGCTGCTGACGGTTTGATCCAGATATTTTGCTGAGTGTATGCCAGACAGCTAAACTATTTAATTTGCAAGAATCCAACTTTGCCCACTCATTTGATCTTCACATGGCTGTATAAGTAATTTGTTTAAGTTTTTAAAATAACTTTATTATTTTATCTTTGATTATAAACTTCATGTGAACAATATCATTTCATACATATACATTATTTGTAATTATTAAAAAAAAATTAGCCTCACTCAAGCTTTGAGTAAGGCCCATTCACAGAGTCTATATTCAGGGGGTTTTATTTCAGTTTAAAGCTTGTTTGGATGCAGATTTCTTTAAATACTGTCACTCCTAGGAACCTAATTTCCAGTAAGAATGTTTTAGATTACAGATTATTTCAGAATCAAAATTTGATTTTCAAGTAATTTTCAACATTTATTGAAAATTTACAGATCTAGGTTATTATAGCCACTAGCAAATTAATAATCATAAAAAAGTCAGGAAGTACTAAAAAAAGTTCAGAAAACAAATCAAAATTCTTAAGCAGAAACAGCTTTTGCAGAAAATCGCAGCAACTTTCCAGTTTCAGATATATTTTGAGACGCATGTACATGATGGCATGGTTGCCTACATAGCATATTAATGAGTTGGAAAGAATTACATCATTTATGATCACTTCCTGACAATACAAATAAATGTATTTCCATTTCTATCAAGAGATTTACACTCACTTATGCCAGCTGAGAATCTTACCCAACAGGGTTGTAAGAGTCCCACAACATATCTTTGATTTCAGTGGGTCTGAGGTAAGTAACATTTGATCACAATATTGATATGCAAGTCTTCAGCATCTGTTTCACAACAATGTTCACGGGTTTTAGTATATTCATAATACACTATTCTAAATAACTACAGACATTTCATCGTGCAAAAGAGAACATTACATTCCCACCATCTTAAATCTGACCTAGTTAAGATTTAGCATTATACCATTTACTTATGGATTAGAAAAAATGAGTTTTACATTCATAAGGAAGTGGAAAGTGTTTTTCCAGATGTTTTTCCCTAGGAAAGTATGATGCAAATTATAAACTCACTAGTTCAAAGAGTACCTAAAATAATATTTGCATGCATTTATTGGTTGTATTTTTTAACCTACTCTCTGAATAGTTAAATTGAATAGCACCTTAAATCAATTAAGAGTTGATGAAAGTTCGTGACTAGGATAAGAAGTAGTTAGAAATTTAAAAACTGAGCTATACTGGTTCCTGTTACCTAAAATACATAGTTTTATTTAAGTACTAACAATAGTTTGCTTTTGGCTATATTCATAAGAATTATCACAGAAAGCTAATTTCATTATTTAACTTACTGTGCCCAGGAATTGCATAGGTCTCAAATTAATTTTTTTTGTCTATACAAACTGAATAGTCTTGTATTACAGCTTGATACAAAGGACTTGTAGGCCTTTTTCTGTATGTTATTTATATTCTTATGACACAGCATTTTAACATGCTAAAAATCCAATATTATAAAATGAAAGCCCTTATAGCTGTAGTGGAATACCAGACAGGAAAAGGAGATTGGCAAAAATATCTCTTGTTCATTTTCACATTCTGAAAAATCTGAAAGCACTAAATGTGCCAGGAATAAAAATAAAATCAAATAATACATATACAGTATTGATATGTCTGTATATTTCAACAGCATTAATAATTTCTCTTTCCATAATTTCCCTTTATTTGAGAGGACATAGGTTAATTCACAGTGGCTTGACGCGTAGAAATGAGCTCAGTTTCAAATTATTTCATAAGGCAAAGTAACCAGCCTAAACCGCGACAGTAAGATTGCTATCACCAGAGAAAGAAATATTTCTGTCAAAAGATAGCAGAACTGAGTTGGATTTTTTGTCTAGGATACTTGGACTAAGACACATATAATCACTCCCTGTTTTCTTTCCAGCATGCCCCGCCTCTGTCAGGGAGCAGCAAAGGCCGGCTGCTCCCTCCAACCTGGGGACGCAGCAGCTAAGGGGGGTACCATAGGCAGAAAGGCAGGGGCCTTGCCAGCCAGAGTCTTGACATTCTCCGGGTTTGATTGTCTGGCTTTCCTCACCACACCAAACCCCAGCACTGTGACTGGGATGAAGGGCGAACTAGCAAAAATCATCCATTTATTGTTTAGTGTATGAAAAAATGCGCATACTACCAACTGTGTGAGAAGCTATAGTAGATCAACAACAGTGGGTAGGACAAGGATCAGTAGAAGGAAGATGGCTGATGAACACTGTTGTCAGCATTCAATGCCTACCAGGCATATCCGGAAGATACGAGTAGTTCTCATCAGAAAGAATACAGCAAAAGAGATAAGGCTTCCTATGAACAAGCTGAGATGGAAGAGTAATGAAAGGAGCCAAGGTTAATTGGCTCCCAACCCTCTGAATCCTCACGGCAAGTTCAGATTTCTTGACAATTCTGAAACTTAGTATCACTGAATTGTATTAACATAGCCAAGTACCAGTAAAACCACTTCCTCCATGTAGTGTCTAACTTAAGAAACACAAAACAATTCCCCGTGATAAAATGGGTCCCATGGCACTTTCATTGTAAGAGAGATATTTGTGGGATTGGATTCTGTTGAATCAGCCTACGGTATTTTTCTGGAAAACACCCAAAACATGATTCTAAATTGTCTCTCTGATCAAAACACAGGATTTCAAAATAGGTACTTAACATCAATATGTTCTTATTTGTTGTGAATCTGTATATCGCTGTTAAGAAGTTCCCGGATTATGGTAGTTTTATATTAGTCATGCAGAAAATACTGGATTTTGTCTAATAAAAATGTTTAGTATGACATTATCCTGGATATTTTTCATGAGATTACTGATAGTTCTTTACAGAATGAAGTAAAAAAAAAACAACAAAAAAACACAAAACATATATTTAGGTACTAAGGTACCTAAGGAACTAACTTGAGGCTTTAATGTAAAGACTTCTATTTATCTCTTGACATAATAACACCCATGCTTGGTTTTTCTCATCTATGTAAAAGAGGGTGAAAGTCATTGCAAGGGAAGTCCACATCACAGCAAGGTAATAAAGGTAGCTTGTTTAACAAAAACTATTGCTATCTCCTTTAATCAGTTATAAATATTACAATTTAAGTGATACTTGTACAAAGGCAGTGACAACACATGACAGCACATCATACTAATGCTATATCAATGAATCCAGTCATATCTTAACCCAGTTCCTCTAAACATGGGATAGAGCTGCCTGAACTGTTAAAACAAACAGAATACTCCACATACATAAACATAAAAGTAGAATTTTCATTCTTGGATGGTTGGAAGAGTTTTATCACCAAAATCTAGAGAGCTGTCTGTTCCTTCTTTCTCCAGTATTGCACATCTAAATTCTTCTATTTACACTGTCTTAATGCTATCCTAGCTACTTATATGTGCGCTCTGGTTTCCAGTAAAGAATGTTTATCTAGATAGCAGAAAGGAATGGTGCAACCTTTTCCAGAAACCTTGATCATTTGAGAAGTCTTTATCCAAAAGTTGAGTTGCAGAGGATTCCTCACATGTATAAAAACATGCAGAAGTTTGTAGATCTATCACTTAATGGCAAGTCTGTATACAGGCCTATGTGTATCACTTTGTAGTGGTTTGGGCCGGACTGGCCACCGAGGCCTCAAACCAGGACACATTTCCGTGTGGAATAATATGTGGAATAGTGTATGCTAATCATTAGACATTGAATAATATAAGAACAGGAGTTTACTGTGTCAAAGTATATGTACAAGCAGCTTATTTCAACTTAACTTTAGTTCAGCTAACAAAAAATTAGGTAACTTAGAAACATTAGAAATAAGTCGGATGAGTCAGGGTTTTCCATGAAATGGAAATGCTTCACTTCAGAGTAGCCAATAGAAATAATTTTAACCTTATTTAGATTAAGATAAAATGGCATTCTAATATCGCACTATCTTATCTAGATAATTTTATTAGTGCTTAAGATAATAAAAGAAGCATCTGGCAGCAGAACAGCATTCCTCTATCACAGAACGTGTGTTCTGCACAGGCTCCCATCTGCAAATGCAGATTGAAACTTACTTTTGTGAACTAATGCAAGTTACGAAATGTTTTCTAATCTAATATATTCTCTTCCTCTTAGTGTTCTATAAATCAGATTTTAATTTGTCTTTATATCTGTTCTTTTTTCCTTTTTTTTTTTAGTATGCATTTAATCACTCATTGCATAATTTCACTCATTCCATGATTATGTAACAGGCATCTTCTGTGACATATTTCTATTTCATTGATCTTTATGTATACAATTTTACTGCTTACTTAGGGGTTTATGTAAAAATCTTTTTATCTATTACCATTAAAGACTGGTCTTTTTGGAGCAGGTTCCTTGAACTCTCTTAGCTCACAGCTAGTTTCAGGGTTGCCTGAAACAATGGGGATGAAGAATGAGAACAGCTGAAGATCCCCAAATTCTCTCTATAGTCTATCACTTTATTGTCTTGGCCTCAGACGAGAAGAAAAAAAAAGATCTTCATATAGACCTAACATTAAAAAAATAGACTCTTTGCTAAATATTTCAATAAACATCACACATTATTCTTTTGGATAATATCCAACTTGCAAATTAAAATCCAGAATTTTAATTTACAAGTACTCTTTTTAGTGTAGTTCATGCTCAATTCAATACCATATAAATTCCAATAAAAGCAGTGTAACTCAAAGTATTTTGAACACTATAATTCTAAAGCTCAAGTCAAAATACTCTTGATATAATGGAAGTTTCATCTGAATCACAGAATCCCAGAATTGCAGAGCCGCCGAGATTAGAATGGACCTTTGGAAATCATCAGAGAAGGGTCACCTAGAGCAGATTGCTTAGGACTGTGTCCAGCTGGGTTTTGAATATCTCCAAGGAGGGACACTCTCCAGCCTCTTTGGGCAACCTGTTGATCATCCTTATAGTGAAAATGATTTTTCTTATGTTTAAATTGAATTTCTTGTATTTCAGTTTGAGCACATTGCCTCCTGTCCTGTCACTGAGCACCACTGAGAAGAGTTTGGTTCTGTCTTCTTTACTGCCTTCCACCAGGTATTTATACACATTGATAAGATCCTGCCTGTGCCTTCTCTTCTCAAGGCTGAACAGTCCCAGCTCTCTCAGCCTTTCCTCAAATGACAGATGCTCCTGTCCCTTAATCATCTTTGTAGCCCCTTGCTCAACTCACTCCAGTAGGTCCATATCTATCTTGACACAGCACTCCAGATGTGTCATGTCTCATCAGTGCTGAGTAGAGGTGTAGGTTCACCTCACTTGACCTGCTGGCAATACTCGGCTTAATGCAGCTGCAGATCCCATTGGCCTCCTTTGCTGTGAGGGCACATTGCTGGCTCATGGGCAACTTGTTGTCTGCCAGGAAACCCAGGTCCTTCTCTGCCAACTCTTTTCCATGAGTAGCCTTTTAATGAGTAGCCTTGCAATGACATTGGCCAACTCCCTCAGCACTCATGGGTACATTCCCATCAGATTCTATGAAACCAGAGCTTGAAAATTAGGGTTTCCATCTATGGAAATGGAGACCAACAAAATTACCTCTCCCAGTTAATCTTTCCTGAAATGTTCTTAATCTATTGCATTTAACACTGTAGGAAAATGCTCTCCAGAAAAAGCTAAAATGCTCAGTAATTGAAGTGAATTAACAATACATGGTACTACTTCTCCAATCTGCACACTAAAGGTCCAGTAACCTCACTTCTTACTAACAGTTTTCTACTATGATTCTGCAAAATTTATGTACCCCTAATCCACAGTTCCTGACCAATATTCCCATTTGGAGTGCAATAGCTCCTGCAGTTGTTCCTATATTAATTATTTGGCATCGTTGTCTGTTTCGTTCTTTAAACTTCGATCCTTTTTCACTTTTCATTCCATCACAGCTTCAGGTCTCAGCTTCCCATAGTCCAAGGGCAGAAATATTTCAGTGGTTCTAATACAAATATCTTTCAAATTACTGGAATAAACTAATATAAAAGTACTTTCCATATAATTATCTTTGAATTATAAATTCACGTTGTAAATTGCCAAAAAATTCTAGCAACATGAAGGAAATGAGAGAGAGACAGAGAAAGGGGGAAAGAGAGATGGAGGGAGGAAAGGACAGAGGAAGGAGGGAGGGAGGAGCAAGATACTCTTGCCAGAAAGAGGGTTTATTTGTGCTAAGCACATAAAGAGACCACATATGCCATTACTAGAGATACAATTTAAATCAAGCAGCTATTGGGAAACAGAAGCAAATAAATAGTTCGATGATCAATGGAAATAATGGGCCCTAAGTTTTAATGAATTTACATTTTCTAGTAGGTACTCTTTTTAACTGAATTATTCTAAAGCCACTGCATACATGTATGTCTTGTTAAAGAACAGAAAACCTACACAACGTAGAAGTACTGGCTATAGTTTGGATTCTCCTTTTTTTTTTTTTTTTTTTTCCAATGAAATGCAAATTCTGACTGAACCAAGGTTAGTAAAAGTTGAGCCACCAAATGTTTTTCAAACTAGCATGTTTCTATTAAAAGTTTTGGATTTGCTGAGTTCTTTTTTATTTCAAAAACACAAAGCAAAATTATTCACTAGATCTACATACAGAATTCAAAGTGAAACAGTTATCCAGTATTTTAACCAAAGTATCTAGGTTCATTTTTCCAAATTATACAAGTGGCTCCTAACATAATATTTTATATTGATTCTTGAGGGAACAAAAATTATATCGGAAATCAAGTGGAAGAAAGCAAAATAATTAGATATTTACATACTTTGCCATGAATACCTCTTCTGATTTTCTTAAAATGCTACAGATTATAAACACACCAACTGACTGCTTATGAAAATGCCAATTATAGACAATAACTGGTTTTGATTTTGGTTTTTTGAATCTCAGGAATGCAATTTAGGACTCCATGAACTGTTCAACATATGTTCCTATTTCATACCAAATCTGAGGAGATAAGTGTCTTAACAGGTAATACATTCACTAAACGTTTATTTCAATCAATAAAATTAATCCCTCCAAACATAACTAAAGATCCATTTTTATTGCCTCTGAGGTAGTTGTATAAAAGTCACCGCAACTTTAGTTTCATTAGGCTAGTAACACTTGCAATAAAGTATTCCTCTCTAATACCTGAAGGCTTCAGGAAAATTAATAGCTTTACAAAATGCTGAGAGTCGTCTTGCAGCGTGACTCCAGTTGCAGGTATCCTTAAAACTTAAGTACAATGGGCTATTTTGTAATGAGACTAACATGTTACCCTTACTCTGAATCTTTGAAGTTGTGCAAGACAAGCTAAGTAGTTTGTTGAAGACACAAAACAGAAGAGGTTAGAGGAAACACTTTCACTGCACTGAATCTGGAAGAGAGTCCTCAGTCAAGAACTATTCTGTAAAAGAATGCATGCACAGGATAACAGTCCTACAATGATGGTGAAAGTGTCTCTAATAGCTGAAAATATTTTGGTGTAAAAAACTGTATTTTATCACTTTCTTAGTAGCTGAGGTCCACTGCATTTGCAACTGCAGTTTTTAGATAACTTATATGATAACTTCCTTTTCCATGTTACTTTCCTGAACACAGTAAAAAAAAAAACAACTAGCAGGAACAATGAAATATAGCTTTTGAATTTAACTTAGCTTAAGACAAGAATTCAACTCAGTTTTAGACAACTGAAAGATTAAAGGCAGAACAAAGGTCCAATTAATAAATAAGCAACAGTAATAATAACAAATAACACAGAACTGAGCAATTCAGTAATTTCTAATAATTAATACCACTTATGTGGGTTGGCAATAATAGAAGCATTCATAATGGTAATAAAGACCTCTGTTTTCATATTTTGAAACAGGATCTTTAACAGCATTAGTAAATTTATTTCATTTAATAGTAAATATAATTATTCATGGCAGTGTCTGAATGTATGATGTAAAACTTCCAAATTAATGGCATTACACAGAATCACAGAATGATAGGGGTTGGAAGGGACCTTTAGAGATCATCTAGTCCAACTCCCCTGCCAAAGCAGGTTCACCAAGAGCAGGTTGGACAGGAACGCATGCAGGTGGCATTTTAATATCTCCAGAGAAGAAGACTCCACAACCTCTCTGGGCAGCCTGTTCCAGTGCTCTGTCACCCTCAGAGTAAACAAGTTTTTCCTCATGTTGAGATGGAATTTCCTGTGTTCCAGTTTATGCCTATTGCCCCTTGTCCTGTTGCTGGGCACCACTGAAAAGAGTCTGGCCCCATCCCCTTGACAGCCGCCCTTTAGATATTGATAAGCATTGATGAGATCCCCTCTCAGTCTTCTCTTCTCCAGGCTACACAGACACAGGTTTCTCAGCCTTTCCTCATAAGAGACGTGCTCCAGTCCCTTGATAGCCCTAGGAATTAGGAACTGGAAGGACAAATGTGTGTTTGAATGAGTTCAGAAATATAAATTTCAATATTTTTTTTAACCACTCCAGTTGTTTAGACATAAAGGTCAAATGATCCTAGGAAAGTAACAGGGTGTTAAGAACATTAAAAGAACATATAAGAGCTTTAAGAATTGCATTCAATGAAGCACTCCATAAAATGTGCATGACCCTTTCTAGCTCTTCAATAGCTTATCCAAGAAGTTATCATACAGATGATTCTTGACAAAGCAAATCATTAATACTATCCACCTATGACCAAACAGTAAAGAATTTAAAGTAACTTTTACTAATATATGGACAATTTAGTGGCTTATCATCATTTATTCAACTTCAGGGCAGTTTGAGATTTTGAATTAAACTTTTCTACCTGATTTGCAAGGGGTAGACTTCTTGTGATTCTGAGCCTGAAGGCTTATGTACCTTCAAAGATCTTGTGTTTTGACACATCATTTAACTGAGATGACTTTTTGGAAGAAATAAAGTATTGCTATTCCAGTTGATCCAGATGCTGGTTTTTCCTGTTCCAGACTTATCAGATGATTAAAAATAATGTCTACAGTAAAATTCTTTTAATTATGCAAAACTCACCAAGTCCAAAACAATTTCTTACATGATTTAGTGCCAGATACTTTAATCCTGCAGGCCACTAGCATTACATTTTCTATTGTTCTTTTCAGTCTGTTTTTATTCTTTTAGGACCACGTATTTTTATATCATATTTAGGAAGACGGCCTTTTTGTATTAAAAAGAAGCCCATATGCGTTTAGCAAATAATTTCTGTGGTATGGCCAGATGGAAACTTGCCATGAAATGAGAATCCTGAAATGATTCAACAAGGGACTCAAAATTTCTTGAACTTGCTAGCATGATGGGATTTTGAAACTGTTTCCACTACAAGCTGCTCCCTCAGATACACTGGTATTTTTTTATAATGAGAAAAGATTATTAGCTATAAGAGAACTTCCCACTTTTCCTGAGCAAGTTTTTTCACACTCCTGCCTTGTCAGAAGAACAGTATTAGAAAACATAGGAATGTCAGAAAATGCTACACTTTTATTACCTTTGTAAAATGCATTTTTGGTCTTGAAAACTACGAGGTATTAGCAAGGTGTGTCCTGGATGGACCACAGAAATCTTCACCCAGGAACAGTCACTATTTACAGATCCAGCATTTCTGAAACTCTTACACATCGAGTTTAACTGATTGTCTTGGAAACATATTATAATCCTGGCCAAACCCGGGGAAAATGCAAAGCAAAAGTTGGACATTTCGTCAGGAGATTTTTTTTTCCTGCTCTGCTCATGGCCCTTATGTGGTCTGGTTCGGGCAGACACACAGTCTTTCTGAGAACGCTATGTGCTATTAGCAGGCAGCTACAGTAGTGGATTCCAGCAAAGATGAGTCCAGCAAAGTAGTTCAGCTCCATTTCAGCGAGGAAACAGTTAAAGAGCTCGGTGTTCCCCTGTGCCCGGGAGGCAGCCTTTGTGTTTAACATTGGCAGGGGCTCAGTTTGGGCTGGAGGTTTGTTTTAATTGGGGGAGGGGGCAGAAAAGAGGGGACGCTCTGACTTCTTCAGTCTGCCTCTTTCTCTTACTGATTTAGCGGAGGTGGAGATTTTCAATCCCACCCAGTCAGACGCAGGCAGGAGGATCTGGTAAGACTATCCCAGGAAAAGCCACTCAGAGGAAATTCTCAGCAGCAGCGGCAGCAGCGG
>NW_009649717.1:1213129-1256468 GCF_000708025.1 Charadrius vociferus
GGGGGAGCCGCTGCCCGTTCCCGGGAACAGCCCGGCCCAGAGTCGCGGGACACTTTCAGCACTTCTCGATAACGCTCTAGATAACGATTAGGTGACGATGGTGCACCTCTGTGTGCCTGTGTGTGCGTGAGTGTGAGAGAGAGGAAGACAGAGAACGAGAGACAGGCACAAGGCAGCTTGGGAGAGCTAGTATTAAATAAAGTTTAACAACATATAGATCGCGTCAGACGCTCTGTATGGGCTACAGAGACACTTTCAGCACTTCTCGATAACGCTCTAGATAACGATTAGGTGACGATGGTGCACCTCTGTGTGCCTGTGTGTGCGTGAGTGTGAGAGAGAGGAAGACAGAGAACGAGAGACAGGCACAAGGCAGCTTGGGAGAGCTAGTATTAAATAAAGTTTAACAACATATAGATCGCGTCAGACGCTCTGTATGGGCTACAGAGGAGGTAGTACTGATTTGCCAAGTGCTTGTTGGAATTGATCTTTTGATAGTGTTACAAGCGGAGAATGTTTTCTTCGGTGTTATGAGGAAGAAATATAAGGCAATTATCCCAACAGCAAAGAGCTCTCACTGGCTGTGCTGGAGTGGGAGACAACCAAGAGAAATTCGCCTTGTCGGCAGTATTTCTTTCAGGGCTGTCGTGCCTGGCTAAGTTTATTAGCTCCTCTTTGCATCTCAGCTGCCTTTTGGGCAGATTAATCACTGTTAACGTTTTAGGTCGTCTTTAATACTTTGAACCATTTCATTTCCGATGGTATGGTCTTTCTTGTGAATCTCGGCCTGGGAATTTTTCTGGCTTGACATCCCAGGCAAGTTAAGGAGTTTTGTTCTCTGCATCTGCGGCTACTTCTGCAGTGCTGGAGGAGCACAGGCACAGCACATGTATGTGGCCTCCAGAGTCACACAACCTCATACACTTCAGGTATTCAGATTACATGTGGAGGAGAATGCTAGATTACCTTATTACAAAAAGTTATTATGGATGCGAGTATGTTACTTTTAGGAGGCAGTTTGCATGTTATATTCTGTAACAATATAAATATTTTGCACAGAGGAATGAAGGACTGTCAGGAATCCATAAGAAAATACCCTTAAAATTATATTCAAAATGTTCTAGTTTTGCTTCTTATGAAAAGTTTCTTCCGGGAGAGGGAAGAGATGGTAATTGGCAATTTTGTTCCTTGCTTTGCATGCTGGCGGCATGATTGCCGTGCTACCACCGTGTTCAAATATATATAATTTTTTCACAAGAAAACATCATTAAATAAGGAATATACTAGTAAAACCACTAATGCATGGGGCTGTGGGTTCTGTTTATAGCTGTATCACATTTACTTAGGCAAGTATGAACTTAAGGAAGTAATTTAAATCACTACTGATTCAATTTTTTCATTTGTGTATTGGGGAACCCTAGTCATAGCAAATAATAAAAGTATTAATATTTACCTGAAAAGAGTTACAGTCAAATATGTCTGTTTTTTTCTGGTATGATTTAGAAACCTAAAGTGAAAGCATCTACATCATGCAAACTGTTGCTAACTGTCCTGAGATACCATCGTAACGGGCATTTAATAGAGAAGGACTTACTATTTAGTATATTAAATTTTAAAATCGAGTGCATCGGAACTCACAGTTGGTCAGATCTTCATCTCAAATACACCAACATAAAAGACTGTAAATATAGATCCGTTGTCTGTGAGGGATGGCACTCTACATGCCAGACCAGAATACTCAGGTTAACATTGCTTTTCCTGCCGTATATAGGTATACACACACTTCTACAGACCACAGGCAACAGAAGAGGGTAATAGTAGTAAATATTTATACTGTGGTTGCCTCCAGAAGTCCTATTAGTAAATTATCTCCCACATTCTTTCCCTGGTAAATTTCTTGCTATAAACTCTGACTTAATAGCCCCTTAAGGAATTAAATTAGGATACATTTACTTAAAAGGATCCTCCCAAATCCTTCATGTGAGTCCCTAGAAATCAGAAAGTTATAAATACTTTACTTTCTACTCTTCTTCTGGCAACACTGCAGCACTTTGTCTTGTTTTGCAGATAAAAGTTATGTAAAAATATCTTTATCTTAAATTAAACTGAGGCTTCAAGGAAATGGACTTGAGTGGCCTCCTTGGTTTCACTGGAGGTGCAGTATCTATAACCTCGTGGCAGGGAGCCAGCTCTGGTGGTTACACATAGGCAGTCATCCTTACTGGGACAGAATGCTATGATGCTTCCTTTCCTATCTGGAAATGTCATGAGTTGTTGCTTAGAATACTAAATCAAGTCTTTTTTATCCTGAAAAGAGCTTATCTTTTTATAATTAGCTTTGCCATGGCTAAGTACTGAACATGAGTTGCAATGACATTCGGGAACCAAATGACACATAAAGTTTGAAGGGCTTTTTCTGGCCAGACGTCTACCCTGAGACTATAAAAGTCTTCCTCCTAATATTTAGGGACTTTGGATCTGGTCCAAAATTTGATTTGAAATACATGTATTTTCAGTCTTCGTTTGAAAACCAGGTAATGATAAAGCCAGAGAAAAATAATATAAAGCCTCATTGTTGCAATATATCAAAAATATTCAGAAAATGAACAATGTTACTACCTTTAATTATTAATGCAGTGCTGTTAGCTTACTTTTTCAAAGAAAAAAATATTTTTATTTTAGCTATAATGTCCTTCAGCACTCTCTAAGACCTCTCTTTGGTGGTATGCTTTTCTTGCAAGACTGTATTTTAAAACAAAACTTCATTGACCATATTTTTTCCATTCATATACAAATTCTGTCTCAAACTAAAAGGGTTTTGCTGGATCTCATTTGTATAAGCTATCAATTACTTACAGAATTTTTTGTGTTTGCCTTTTCTCAGACAGTAAATGTGGGTAATCTATATTTCAGAGTAGCACAGTGACTATAAACAGGTGTTTATACATATGTGCTGTACAGACTGTACATTCAAATACCCACATTTCTCACATTCAAATGTGAGAAATGGGGTGTGTAGTCTACCTGTTGTATTGATTCTGTGTTTCTTTCTTCTTTTTTGTTTTTGCTTATTGTTTCTCTCTGCAGGTGAAGAAGTGAGAATTATCTCACTGCAATACTGAAAAAACCCTGTCTCACTGAATTTGCTCTTTCGGGACTTTGGGATGGAAGCCCTGTGTTTAAGAGTTTCCCTGCTGCTGGTGGTTCCAGGATTTGTCCTCAGTGACAGCTTTGACAGATATGCTGCCAATCGGAGTGACTTGGGAAACTACCTTTCCACTTTCTCAGGGATTGAATCCAGCATACTCCTCACCACCAGACAGCCCCTGGTGTCCAACCAAACCGTCAAATGCTCCCAGCAGACTAAGATTGCTGAAACTTTTAAATACATTAACACAGTGGTATCTTGTGCTATTTTCATCGTTGGAATGGTTGGGAATGCAACTCTGCTGAGGATCATTTACCAGAACAAGTGTATGAGGAATGGCCCGAATGCACTGATAGCCAGTCTGGCACTTGGAGACCTTATCTATATCGTCATTGATATTCCTATCATTGTGTACAAGGTAGGATGCAATAACAATACATTCTAATTGCAGTTTCCTTACAAGTACACTGTCTGTTCTCTATGGTTACTCCTTTGTCTAAGTAGTGCTCTTTTGTCAATGAATAGTGCACTTCAGAAAAAACACAACTCCTTTTTGTTCTACAACAAAAACCTTGCTCTCAGGTCTCACCTCCATAAAGAAAAAGTGTATCTACTTTTAAAGATGATGTAGTTCTTAGCTCTTAACCAAAGCATGGTCTTGGGCATTTCACAGGAACTCTTTATTTATTACAGCTACTATAGCTGGGGAAAGAATTTATGAGGGAAGACTTTTTATAAACTGATCTCCTCCTTGATGGACATACAGCATTGGACTAGTTGCTATGTTTGGAATATCCTATCCTTACTTTATGTTTTTACAGAAAATACTATGAGATCTCCAGGCTTGATGTTATGACTTTGCGGAGAGAGAATATGTCAGCTAAGTTGAGCAATAAGGTTTTAATTTAATATTCATGAATAGCAGATTCTCAAAATCATTCCAGAGTTAGTAAAATCAATTATATCACAGAAGATTTTTTAGAATATTAAATTTTATCTGGATTTGTCCAAATATAAAAAGGATCCTCAGCAATTCTTTAATCTGGTAGAAAGTTATCCTGACACAGTTCTTTTATTTTCCATTTTAATTAAACAAAGCCATAAAGCAGTGCTTCTTCTGATGCGATTTATGTTTACTTATGTAACTTGCATGACTGCAGGACAGGCTTGAATGAACAGAACTGAGTCCTTTTTTTAATATATCTTGCTGATATTAACTTAACTTAGAAAATTGTCCAAAAATTTTGTAAGCTTCTATCTGTATCTTTGTGGATTGTATACAGGTGCATAGGTGATTGGATTTTTCTTTCTTTTCTCAGTAAAACCTTCAGGTGTTTCTCTCAGTAAATAAAACACTAAGTAATATAATGAAAAAGCCCCATTCCTCACAATTTTGACCCTTAAAGATTTTAGAGACTTAACTTTTATTTACATGTGTAAACAAAACATTTTAATGCATAACTTTATAATAACTAGTGTCCTGTGGTTTCAAATTGGATTTTAAAATTAAAGAAACAGTGAATTGGAAAGATGTATTTTGTATCTATATAACTATTGACATCATAACTATTGACCTGCATTGTAACGCAGGTATTGGTAGTACAAGGTCTTAAACATTTGTATTCATTAATGGATTAAAAAGATGTATATGTGCACACACTACATTTGTAACAAAGATGTATTATCTATGGTAAACTGCAGTACCTGGTTCTGATCTTCCAGTAGTATGAATTACACATACCTTATCTGGTTTTTATATATGAATTTGAAACTAGGATAAAGAAAGTTAAAAATAATGCATGGGATTTAATGTAAATTCTAGTTTCCACTTTTCAATATTCTGCCTGGAAAAGTAAATAATCAATTTGTTGACAACATAGCAGATATCTGTAGGGTATTTTGGATTAACAAATTGATGAGAAAGATTAGCCTCTGCTTCATTTGAGATTCACCTGTCTTCCATAGCTATGTGGATGTCTAACGGGACATGGGATTGGGGTTCTGCATGTTTTCATTATTCTTTGCAAACTGGACTCGTAGCCTGGACTGCATCTCCCATGATGCATTACAGTTTCCTCCCTGGTAAATTATCCTGATGTTTTTATGGATAATTGCTAATGCAGTTTTCTTACTTCTCATGGTACTTCTGGTAAGAAATTTTAAGGAAAATTGGCATGTGTTTTTTTCAGAGCTGAGTTTGGGAAATAACAGGTATTTTTATTACACCAATTTTTTCTAACCTTTCAAGAGCTCTGCTGCTTCTTCACAAAGAGGAATGGAAATCTGGAATTAATTTTGCCTTTCAGAATTGCCTTTTGATGGTCTTCTGAAAATTCTTTAGAAGTCTAGTTAAAAGCAGTAAACAATATTTTTTACAATCCCTTTATTATTTTGCAGTACATTTTTTCTATTAATTTTCTGATGCTTCTTTGGCATTCTATAGGTTCACTTGCCTTGCTATATCTTGTATGATGAGCTGAACTGTGGTCCTGAATATCTGTACAAATGAAATTACCTTAGCCTATGCGAAAATTTATTTCTGTACTGCAG
Source organism: Charadrius vociferus (assembly GCF_000708025.1). NCBI lineage: Eukaryota > Metazoa > Chordata > Aves > Charadriiformes > Charadriidae > Charadrius > Charadrius vociferus. The sequence goes on from NW_009649717.1 coordinate 1,218,828, forward strand.
AGAAGTATTTGATAAATAAAGGCTGTGAATGAAACTGCAGCCCCTTGACATCAATTTATGTTAATTCCCACATGTAAGAAGGCAGAATTAAAATCACTTTTCAAGCATAATTCTAGCTTTTAGTAATTTTTTGAGTACTTGAACCTCCAAAATAAATTACTCAAAAACTACCGTATTCAAATATCTTGTTGTATAAGGTTAGCTGCATGTATTCTGATACAGGGAAGCATTTATAGCATTTATAAGGGAGCTCTAGTACTTCTGGTAAGAAATTCTATTATTATTTATAGTCCATTTTTCATATAAACCGTTCAGTAATATGTCTGTTTACACTAGGAGTTGATTTTAAAGTTTGTTAAATAGCATTCCTTTTTGTATCACAGATAGCCTAAAACCATTTAGCTCCTCTTGTTGAGTGACAGTATGAAGGGAAATATCACAATTTGAAAGTGGAAGCGATATTCTTTTAAGGAAAAAAAAATTAAAGTGCCTTTATTTTTGTGTAAAAGTTTAAATTTTAAAGTATTTTATACACTTAGTTCTGAACTTTATTTTAAAGATTCTTTTAGCTTCAGAGTCAGCCTCATGTTGAACCATGTATTAATATCCTAAATGAACAAATGGCGTCAAACACTTAATACTTTATAGGTCAGATCTTCATTTTTAGGAGCATAAAACAGCTCTGAAATCAGAATTAGAGTAAACAAGCATTCATCTGCATATTAAAATAACCAATAGTACAGAATTAAGCTGGCCACATCACATAGAAAAAAAAAGTGTAATACTGTGTCATTATAATGTAATATCAGAAATAGGTATAATTACTTTCCTGAAACATAAGGTAGCTCTAACTATTTTGAAACTACTTTCAAAAGGGAAGTAGGTAATGTTACTGATATTCAAATCCATTTTACAAATCCTTAGAAAGAAGCAGCTATAAGATTATAGTAGTTGAAAATGTAAGGTCCCAGGAGAATTGAGTCCATCATTCTGTTATACGTTTACACAACTAACAAAGATGTTATGCTGGGAAAAAAAAAAGGAAATTCTGTAATTTATGTCAGCTAAAGATATGGTCATGGGTGTTTGACATTTTTATCCTTTCTTCATGATACAGTAGGCCCAAAAATTCCCCCTTACTTTCTCCAATTACTGTAATTATATAGTAGATTCCCCTTAGCAATTTGTTAAATGGATTGAGATATAATATTCACTAGCCTCCTTTGAAGATATTCTGGATGTACTAAAGCCCCATTACACTTAATTACCACTAGTATATCCACTTGTAATACCAAATCAATATTAAAAATTGTAAGAAATTGAGTTTTACAGGAAGGGTACCAGTTATAAATCCAGCTTTAACAGACCGAACTAAGACAATTTCATTTTCCATCGCATGTTTATGGCACCTGCACCCTAATAGTTTCCTCTTTACCCCAAATATACCCATCTCAGACATTCAAGATGTCAAAGCCTAAAGCCTCCAAATCAGTAAGAATGACTTAATTGCAGTGAGAAGAAGATTGAGAAATACAACTTTATGCTGCTGTAGAGGTAGGGTTAAGGCACTGAAGAAGATACGGGTTTCATACCTCCTTTTTCATACCTCCTTTTTTTCATACTACCTTATCAGGTGGTGTAGCACATAGATGAAAGCTGCTGCATCACCTGCATTACCCATCACTGCCATACATATTTGCAGCAAATAAGCTAAGTTTGGACACAATGCATGAAAACTTCTTTAGAGGACTGCTTTCCATACAGAAACTAGACAATTTTCTAAGGCTATACATAGGCGGCAGCAGAATATCCATAGCATCACTATTGCCTTGGCTCCACTAAAGCTCTGGAAAGCCCATATGGCTGTTGCTGCTGTCACTAACGTTTAGCAGAGCAATAGCAAGAACAACAGGTCACCTCCACAGAAAAAGCTGTCCATAGCTCTTTCCTGAGCTCCTGAAGCTAGAAACACTCTAGGCCAAGGCTCTCACTTTGGAATGGCAAAATTCAGTTTTAACTATGCTATTGGAAAGTCCTGAGCTGTCTCTGCTTCCATTATTATGCCATTTGGAGAAAAATGTTTAAATGAGTTCTATTTATTTCAAACTGACTTACATAGGATTGACATAAATTATATTGCCTTATATCTTAATATGCTTAACTCCTTAAACCATTAGTTTATAAAGAAGTAGATTAAGCAAGTTAGCCAGCTTTTAATCTGTTTCTTTAAATGTGAATAACAAACATTTTCCTAATTTTTTTACTGGTACAAAGTGAAAGACATCTACCCAGAAAACAAGCAAGAATGTCTACTGCTCAAACAGCTCAAGAAGATGATGTTTTCTTTAATAAACTAAGCTTTTTTGTTAGTAAATTGGTATTCGCACATACCTTAGTTGTGACTGCATCTAAATCTGAGTAGTCCACCTAGAACATTATGAGTCTAAATATAAAGGCAACTGGCAGTAAGCAAACATCTTCAGCCATTTTGTCTTCAGTAAAGGAAGACTTAGCTGAGGCATTTCTAGTCATGGACATTTTTCAACATTAGAGCAAATGCGTAAGTGCTGGACCAATTCCTTCTTAATGACAAATTATTTAGCATATCTGATTACCTTTACTGACAGAATTAATATTATACACAAGCAGTGATAATTAAACACATTGGGACCGATCCTGTAGGCTAATAGAGCAAATGACATCCACAGTAGCTATAGTTCTTTGCTAAACAACTACATGGCCAAGCCCACAGCACATAAAGTTAAGTGTACTTAAAAAGAAACACCCCTTTAAAAGCATAATTTGTCATATGTGCAGCATATATTTCTTAATGCAGTACCAACACCAGCAGGAAATTCTGACGCCACCAGCTTAACAACTACATTCTGGCTTTCACTGAATTCTCATCAGCAATTCCAAGAAGCAGCACGTTGGTAGTCCATTGTAATGTAGAAATCCTTATAACTTGCTCAGAACGTGACCTATTATTTGGGTGTATGTCTCCATGTAGTGATCATACATCGAAGAAATCTAGAGGTAGCACAGGAATTGATCGCTGAGTCCTGAAGGCAGAAGTTACCCAAAATGGAACAGGGAAGGGAAGTTCATCAGGAATCTGTTCCCTCCATTTACAGACTACAGCTTCCTAGTAGAAAGTGTTTAATATGCACACCAAGGTAGGAGTTAAGGAAGAGATTTTATATTCTAGGCCTTAATTCAAAATCCACTCTACCTTTAACTAACAGCTGTACTTTGGGGAGGTGGGATATATGTTCCTTTCCATGCACAGGTATCTCCTCCCTCATCTTCAGTTTCCCATCTCATGCCTGTCTTGCTGTTCTGCAGATTTGTAATACTGTATATTACCTAGAGACTGTAAGTTTAACAGAGTATTTTAGTATGTTTGCTGTCTTTATTTTTCAATCAGCTGAACTCTGCAGATAACAAGGAATTGTTTTGATTGTGCATATCTAGGGTTTACCAGTTCTGCAGTAATTTCTTAGCAAACCTGTCACTCTCTTTAGCAACACACAAAAGACAACACAGCTGGAAGAATAACAAAAGCAGTATTTTGCCCAGGGACTGAAAAAATTCTTTTCAACAAATCACCATGCACATAAGCACACCTTGCAGCTCATTTCCCTGAAGAAGAGCAGCGCAGCTTGAGAAACAGTCTACCGAAAAGGATGGGAAGTTAGCCAACACCACAGAACAACAAAAAAAGAAACTAATCCTGCTTTGTAAACAGCAAAAATACCACAGGGGAGATGTCTAGAATTGTTAGGAATGCTTTACCGCTAAGTAGATTTTTGTAATACATATAAACATTTTAACAAGAATGTAAAACTTCGGATTTATTTTTTTACCAGTTAGTTGACACAGAATGCTCTGCCTCAGAAAGAGGGCATTTGTTTTCTTACCTTTCAGGATCTCTTAAAGTATAATCTATTTTCTGTTGTGTAAAAACTATACATTCCTTTCCATAGCTGCCTAAGCAGGAGAAAAAGACTGTAGGCATTCATGAAATGGCATGACACCCTCTGCTACCTCCGCCTTTACTCAGCTGGGGAAAGATGAGCAAAATAGCAGAGAAAGCTGTGGTAAGGCAATTCAGCGGAAAAAATGTCTTTGATGGTTCTCACGCATCCCCACATAACCCTTCTTCCTTCCAGAAAAAAAAAACAGTCAGTCTTTTATCCACTCAAAGTGGAAAAAAGACAGTTCTTGGTTGTAGCAAAATTAGGAATATATTTCCTGCAAAGAACAGTTGAAGAGATGTCGTGTGCTTTCTCTACCATGGCCGTATCATAAATCTAAGTATAAGGAAAAAAGCAAGTGATACCAAAGTCAGCAGAAACCCAAACTATCATGTCACCATGATATAGTCAATATTGGTCTTGTGCCCTGCATTATAAAGGTTAGCCTTGTTCTTTGTTTCCCTCTACTTTTCTTCTACTCACTGTCCTTCCCAAAGTTGAGGCTTTTCACTCCAGCAGTGGGAAGGGAAGGAATACCCAGAGAGGCTGTGTTCTCTCTCCTTCACCTTTACAATTCTCCATCTTTCCAGCAAAGTGGTGAAGCACAGCTGAGTTACGTATGTGGGATGAGCAACAGTCTGTGGGTCCCAAGCAAGAAATGGATGAGGATTGTCCTGCAATGCAATTCTCTTTTGGATATACGGGTTGTAGGAAGAAGAGAAAGGCTTGAGAACACGCAGTGAATTCTTGTCCTGTGAAGTTTCATGGGGACAGAAGGGTCCTGGTTGAGTCACTGAATCAAAATACCACAATCAAAATACCACAAGCAGGAGACTCAATCCGCCCTTCTTCCTAATTAACCAGTCTTACAGACCAGAGACAGGAGGAACACTTGAGTCAGAATCATCATCTTTGTCATTTAATGCAGTCAGCTCAGTGGTATAGACCTTGGACACTTTTGCATTCAATCAGATTTCACCTGGATTCCAACCAAAACACCAGGTACCATATTTGGCCCATGCCTTGAAGCAGATAAAGGCATACATAATTGCAGTACACAACTTAAGGCAGAGCTTTACTAAAACAGCTTAATATCTCAAATGTCTCCTAGAGGAAACTAGCCTTAAAAAAACAAATTTAAAAACACCAAACAAATCTGCTGATCTGACAAAACCAGAGGAATTTCTCTTGTTTTTCATTCTGGGCTATGTTGTAAGAAAAGGAAATCACCCCGGAATACACTGGTTTTGTAACTCTTACTCCACAGTTAGGAGATGCTGGTCACTTATACAACTAGACTTTATCTATACAAACAGAAATCTGCTGGTTTGGTCTGTTTCTCCATTACTGCACAAGCATAACAGAAGTTCTGGAGTAAAGAAGGTATTTTTATTTGTCCTGCTAAAGACAGAGCAGAAACTCTGACTGCCAAGGTTGTGCCAGAGTTGTTCCATCGGTATCATTGAACATTTAAATGCCATGAAACTCAGGACAGTATCCTGCATGGGGATGGCAAGTGGGGCACACACTGTCTGTATGAAACACAGTTCAGTTTCTGGGATCTTCTGTGTCAGCACAATGATCCCAAGTGGATATAGGATGAGATCAGAGCAGGAAAGGGCAGGTAGGAAACCTTTGCTTTCATCCTCAGTGCCATGTGGCAGAGAGAGAACACCTCTTGACATGCAGTTGTTGAACCGAAGCAGTATTTATAGAGCAGCTCAGAGCCAGTTCATATCCAGCACCTAACCCAGTCCATCTATTTTGGGCTGAGCTCCAGGGTCATCATCTGCCTGTAAACACGCAGTATCAGCCTAGCATTAGATAAACACTGTGGATGCACATGAGCATGTACTGGTGAACACTCATGTGGTTGGATTATAACAGTCTCTCTTTTAGACTATATATAAATTGCTTGGGATGCACAGTGGGACTTTATCTATGTTTTGTACATCAGCTAGCATACTAATGGGGGTTAGAAAATAGCAACAGCAGTAGAATAAAATCCACTGAGTGACATTTAAAAATCATTGCAAAGGAATGTTCTCAGCGCTGCTGTCCTGTTTGTTTCAAGATGCAGCGTCAGGGCAGAGAGGCTGTACAAAGCAGCAGAGAAGGGGGGATGCTCAAGGAAGCTGTGGCTATCTGATCACTGTGCTGAGGTTTTTTAAGACTGACAGTAGAACCTTGAAACCTTGGTTTCTGATTTCAGTGTAAAAATATGCTGTTGACTACACTCTTTTCTTGGTCAGGAATTGCACCACAGCTGAACTGTATGAAACACTCCTAAGTTGCAAACCACACAAGGGGAAAAGTGCATTTCCTTTGCTGCATGTCTTATTTTGAAATCTCAGAGATTTTGTGAGTGGGTTTGCAAAAGCACAATCCATTTGACCAGCTAATGGAGAACTGGGATACAAGCTGGGATAATCGGCCAGATTCCTCCTATCCTTGTGCCTTGAGAGAAAATGTAATCTGCTTATATTTCATACTCATTTTGTTTGGGTATTAAAACATGCAAAAGCACTGGAAGAGCAGAGCCAGTAGTCCCAGTTCTTATATTGTACCTAAGTAAATCAAGGCTAATTCAATTAAATTCCTGGGCCTATTTTTTTATACAAAACAAATGTGTTATTTCCCTCTGAAGTTTCTGTACCCTGCTAGGGCAGAACAGAGGGCAATGGACTTGTTTTGATGTAAAATTAGTAAAACCAAAGACAGGATCAGATTTGCCAACTAAAAATATCTACAGAAGGAAAAACTGGCACCTGATCCAAGGCTATGTAATGATGCATAGCTGATGCAGAATGATAATGGAGTATACCCACGAAATGATTGCAAAGTTAATCTTAAAAATCAAATAATCTTGATCCCAGTGATTTTGATTAAAATCAACTTGAAAAGAATGTCTAATGATTTGCTACTGATGTTACTTCAATTAGTTGAAAAGTGCAAGAAACAAAAGGAATAAAATACTTTTAATCTTAAAAAAGGAGAGCTTCCTGGGGTGTGGGGAAGATGTGTACATGCTGGAACCACGATAAAGCTTCCCTGTGAGGAGTAATGAGTTAGTGAACCTTTTTCAAGTACAACACTTTTCTTTTTGAAGCTAATATTTGCCTTGTAGTAACAGAGTTTCACAGTCACTACAAAGTGCTTGTTCATTTCTATTGCTGGGTATACGCTACAGCCACAGTCAGTGCATATGAATGAATAGGTGGCTATCTTTTAGTTGCCTTTTAAAGTGTGACATACGATGATAAATCAGTTTTGGGGCTCTGATTGGCACAGGGAATTGACAAAAGTCTGCTAGGGCCGCTTTTCCCTGGCAGTGCCATTTATAATTTAGCCTTCACCCAGTGGTGCCTGAAAGCTAGTCTGATTTTACCCAAACCCAGACAAGTCTGGAACTGAAATTCCATGTGACTACAACTGGCTGGACAATTACCACGGATTCAGATTGCCCCTTCTTTGTCAAACATTTTTTCTGCAGCCCTGACATAAACTAAAGCCTCACACAATAGTTGCAGACAAAAGGCAAAAATATGCTCTGAGAACATTTGTTACAATATTGCAAAGCTATCTAGAAAATAATTCTGCCAGAGCTTTCATTCAGTCTATAATTTAGTCTGTGTATTTCATTCAGTCTATAAATACAGATAAAATCAGAGGAACTAATCAACAGCTTGCAGGTATAATCTCATTACCTTTGTTGCTGAAGGTACTGACAATAGTTAAATCACTAATCCTAGTGATCCATTCCCTAGCCTTCTGGCACAAGAGGGATTTGCTTTCATCAAATATGATTGTCCTAAACTGGAATACCATTGCAAATGTGTTCACATTTTCTCTGTTGCGGTTTTGATGGTAAACAGCAAACAGAACCACATTTATATGATATTCTAACACTCTCAAGAAATAGGGAGTAGTCAAACTTGGATCGATCCTACAGGGAGAAATCTCATTTTAATATTCAGCTGAAGAGAAAAAATAATCCAGTAAAAAATATAATGCCTAACAGATAATGCCATTCCTATTTAATGAGCAGTCATACACATAGGTTTGCTTCATAGTATTAACACCTAGTTGGCTGAAAGCTATGAATTGCAACAATCTGTCTTGAAAGACAAGTAATCAAATGACAATATGAATATGGTCCTAGAGAGACATAGGCAGTATGTAATACATAGCTGCTTCCATCATTTTTGAGGTATTATTTTGAGGAAAAAAAGCACAAGTAATTCAGCATTGTGATGAATGGCTATAAAAAAGAAGGGATGTGAAAAAGCCAGATCAGGACTGGTAAAGAGAAGATGAAAAATCTGGCATTCAGTGATAAACATCCTGTACTCTACAGCAAACTGCTCTGAAAAACTCATGCTGTGAAAAAAACAGAAAGGTGACTCCTACCTTAACTGAGATAAAGACAGATGGGAATTTCAGCTCCCTATAGTTAACATCTATATTATTAAAGGTAGTGATTACTGTTATGTTTCAATTTAACAGTAATTAAAATAGAAATAAAATGTTTACTTTGAATACTACAGTCCTGAGCTACAACCAAAATTTGTTTTTCTAATTCTGCAGACAGAATCCACCCACTCTTACTAGATGAGTGTACTTCAGAGCCTAAGCTTCTACTGAAAAAAATTTCTAGTCCTTGTGGTTGCAAAAATAACTCTCAAAATGTATATGACTTAAGCAAAGAAGTCTACCTAAGTATGAAGACGGCCTGGCAGAACAGGTCTGCAAGAAAATAAACTCTGAAAACAACAATTCAAATTTCCATTGATTTAATCATATTCCAAACAGTACAATCTTCGTTCAGTTTTAACTGTAAAAATGTTAAGAATATATGATTCATAGGTTGTGTTTATCATTGAAAGAACACAACTAATTTTTGCATGCAGAATGCAATGGCGTCAGTCCTTGCACGTTTGTGCTTATGTATGGTTCCTTGTTCTCTCTTTTCCATTCTGCACTCTTGCCCAGGGACAGCATGACTGTGGTACATCTCACATACTGTATTTATTGGAAATGCTTGTTGTGTCAGTAGTTTATCTCAACCTCATGCACCTGAAAATAAAACTGTTGTGATGTTTAAATCTATTTTAGTTCCACAAACAGTCCCAGGTCTGGATCTGACTATCTTCAAAAATTCAGCAAAATTAGGTTTTAGAAGCTTTCAGGAGCTTGGGTTTGGCTTATAATTGTTACTCCATAGTGTATCGTTTGCTGTCTTCCTCTGAAGCAAATAAAAACATCTCAAATTTTAGGTGGTACCACCAAAATATTCTGTGTTCTAGCCTTTGTTCAGTAAGGCTTAATACAAAACTGCACAGTGCTAATAATTAATTCTCTAGTAAGACAAATCATTATCACTGCCTTTAGAAATGTGCCTCCTGTTTATATAGGGGATACAACATCCACTTGGATGTTGACAAAGTTACATATCTGACTCAAGCACTTGATATTTTAATTTCAAATCTCATGTTTTCTATTACACAACCACTTTCACAGAAGTTGATAACAGCGTAAGAACTGTTGGGCTACATCACACAAAGAACTCATCTTACCTCTTATTCACTACCCTACCCCTGACAAAGGCTCAGTAGCAGAGACTTAGGGAAGAAGATTGAAAAAACAAAGTAGTGCAAGAGTGACTCCTCTCCTTCTGGTGAGAAGATTTAGTGACTTTGTTTTCCAAAAGAAATGGTGACGGTACGATCCCTTTCTTGAGTGGAATCAGCTAAGTTAGAGCTCAGTACTTTGTATGGACTTAATAATTTTTCACTTACTATGTTTACTTACATTGAATGTAATCTGTCATTTTACTGCCAGGCACCCAGTAAAGGGAGATTTTCTGTGACTCGGCAGTCAGTTGTATATTTGACTATCCTGAGTAATATTGTATCATATATTTTGCATGTATACTTGTTTAAAGCTTTAACAGTTACAGCTAGAAAAATCACTGTTTACATGCTAATCATTCACAACTATTCACACGAATCATTGTGTTCAGATCTGTTATGTAAATTCCTCCTTGGAAATACTAATGTAAACCCCAGACACTCATTCACCTCTTTCTGAATGGACACTTTTCAGTTGCCTTGTAGTACAGCCCACATGTATGTATGATGGTAGTCCTTTAAAACGTAATATGGAACAAATTATGTATGTACAATATTTTCTCCACACACTTAAGAATCTGGCAGTGAATATTGTCATGAGTTACATAGTGGTACATTTACAGTGACAAGAATCTACTTGCGTGCAGCATAAGAATTTGGCTCTGAGGTATTTCATTATGAACTCTGAGTTATGCTTTGACTACTTGGTTCTGGGTCATGGTAATTACAACCATTTATGACAGGGTTCAGTTAAATTTTCATTATTCAGTACTAGTGGTTGAAGCACAATAATAAAAAATCTTATAACTATGCAAGTTACAATTACAACAGTATAAGGTCAACAGCTAAGTTTAAACTTACACCCCCTGTGCTTCTATAGTAGCAGTTACTTCCCAGGTTCACACAATACTAAGGATATGCTTGAGGTATGGAGAATTAAATGTTACAATGGCTGTGTCTAAGACAAGAAATAATTACAATTGTTGTATGCGTGCTAAGTTACTGTTTAAATATTCTAATTATTCTGTATCTTCCCTTTAGCTCCTTGCTCAGAAGTGGCCTTTTGGAGATTCTGAATTTGGACAGTTTCTTTGCAAATTCCTTCCCTTTATACAGAAGGCATCGGTGGGAATCACAGTCCTTAACCTCTGTGCCCTTAGTGTCGACAGGTACAGTATGTTTTATCCTTTTGACAGACACTGTTCTTGCCCTTGCAGTTTTCCTAAAACTGGGAGCACTCAGTATGATCTTCTTAGCAGGCAGACAGCAGTATAGATGTAACTTACATTCTGTTTTTTATAACCTGGCACCACATAACAAAGCACCACATATATAACTCAAAGTATAATATGAAGCTATTGGACTAATGAACTTCACAGTCTTTTAAAAGGTATTTAAAAGCTCTAGTAAAACATTATTTCAATTTCCCTTACCAGACAAAAATTTATTGGGATTTAACACAGTATTCAAAATTCTTCTTTCATATGACCTCATGGTTGTTTTGTATTTGAACAGGATCATAATCTTCAGTCTTAAAAAGTATTTTTTTCAACTCACTGCCTATGGACCAGTGTTTATTTTGGTAACTTTTATAATTAATTGAGTTTTATTGAAAAACACATTGGAAACTTCCTTTGATAGTTTGACATTGATAGTTTGAAAATTAATGCCTCTGCTAAAAGTGCTCTGGAAAATACAAAAACTTTTTGATAGAACAACAGCTAAGATGCTTTTGAACATTACTCTTTTATGGGTTTTTTTATTCATACATATAAGGTAATAGCAGGTGAAGTCTTCACTTCTGTAAAAGCTATTTTTATTGGTCTTGAGTTTACTCGATCATGCTCTAGTCCAAAATATCAGTAATTCTGATACAGAAAATATTAATAAATAAAATACTTTATGCGTATTAGTACAGTGATGCAAAAGTAAAAGAAACTTTAAAATTAATCTTGGTTTGGTTTTACATAAAAAGTTGATGTACAAGGTTTGCAAAGGATGAGTAACTTAGTAGTATCCATACCTGAAATACAGTTCCTTATTGCATTACTAACTCCTTAGCTGAAGCCAGAAACCAAAAAATGTAACACAGGCAAGTGTACTTTTTCCATTTTTGAGGCCAAGAACTATAAAAAGAATTCTATTTCTCAAACAATATCTGCCCAGCATAAAATACAATCCCATGGACTGCACTAAGGAATAAATCATAGATCAAGCACATATGAAAAAGAAAGTTTGTTAGATAAGTTCTGACCAATGCAGTTTCACTAGATTTAGTCCTACTGTTACATACATGTTTATAAATTGGAAGTAATTCAGATGAAGCTACCTCTTTAGACATGCATATATATATTTCTACAAGCACTGATTTGCTAATTCTCACAATAACCAAATGCTGTTTCCATTTGAGTATACAGTCTTGTATGGGATCAGATCCAGACTTTAATTTCCTCCCCCAGTTTACATGGTTTGCCGAGGACATATTCTTTTTCATCCGGTGCTACTCTAGTAAATGGTTGCAGAGAATGTTTGTTCAAAACCAGATGAATACAGCCAGATTTTGATATTGGCTAACACAAAGTGAATCTAGATTAAATCACCATAAAATCAGGATCTGAGCACCCTCAACAAGTTAGGTCGGGCACTGCAAGTGACATAGTCACATTAATATAAAATTCCACACCAGCTAATGTTTGCTTTTTAGTATGGAGAATGAGTAAATATGGAACTGTGCGCTGTCACAGCTGGACTGTTTCTGGCCTATCGGAGAGTTACTATTTTCTTTAAAAAGCTCCTAAAACCAATCTCATTTATAATTATTTTGGGTGTCTATATATGGAAATGCATTCTACGAGGTAGAAAAAGATAGAGTCAATTAGTATAATGAATTCAGAGCTCCACAGCTTTGATAATTGTTGACTCTCTGTCCCTCTTGCAGAGTACAACCTTAATTTAGAACAAGGGGGTTTTTTTTTCCTACAAGGGCTGTTCTCTGTGCTAACTCCACTCATTACTGCTGCCCCTCACACAAAGTGACTTGCACTGACAGTGTATTAAGGTTTAGCTGTGTATGCCCAAGGGGAACAATGTCCAGTCACATGTGGAGAGGGTTTTAAGAGGCTGACAGAAAACACCAAACCAGTCATTCACCCTTCAGAGGAAGCTCACACTTGTTTCAGATGCCTCTCAGGCATTTTTAAACTCTAGGTCATGATGGTGATGATAATCTGACTCTTTCTAAACAGTGCCTGACTGTGAGTAAGAGGAAGGATATTTCCCTTCCTGAGCTTTCACTCTTTCTTATGTCTCAGGCATAGTGATTTTGATGAAGAAATGGTTGTAAGAACAGTGATGATACAGATCTCATTTAATATGTACACACCCTCTTCTTGCCTCCTCTGCATACCAAATTGCATGAAACATTTATGCAGTAATCTCAGGGTACGTACTTTCATCTGGCCCAATTTCCAGTAAGTGTATTAGATAACTCAAGATTTTACTACTAAAACAAAGCTCCAAGAGGTTTATTGTATTAAGAGCTTTGCCATCAACACACTGCTGGCTATCTTTAAAATGAAGAACAGCTGTGATCTCTCACAAAAAAGAGGAATAGATCAATATCAGCAACAGTAGTGTCATTTAGGATCTGTCCTGACACTAATCTTGACAGTGACTACTTCTTATGTCCTTGATCAAGTCTCTTATCTTTTCTATATTGCTTTTCCCTCTTATAAAGGGCTGATGATACTCGCAGAACAGAAATATGTTATACTAGTGGCCCATTTGAATAAATAATTTTCTAATGTGTTTAAAAGGAATAGGGAAACAAAAGCACCTACTCTGTAAGACAGCAGGCATAGAGGACCGATAGTCCACAGACAATCTATACCCCAAGATTTAATTTTCATATGCTCCTTGATTTCATTTCATAAGGCCCACAGTATTTTTCTTTTTTTTTTTTTTAATTCTGATTAGATACCACTATGGTACAATTCATCCAAATTGTTCCAAAAACTAATTTGGGCCACAGCAAAAACTACAACATGCTACAAAAAATACATGCTGCACTAATGAGACCAATACTGAAAGGCTAACTAGAGTTCTAGAATTATTCTTTACCAAAGAATGATGAAATCATGGACAGAGCATAGAAAAGCATCAGAAATGATTCAGTGGCCTTACAGATCCCAATTTGTTGCTTATCAAAAACAATGCTTAAGAAGCCACTTAAATACAATATCCATGTACTGAAATACAGATGATGTATCAGATATCCATGGGGTCTTTAGCTTAGCAAAGAAATAATAAAGATCTTATCTTTATTAGATATAATAAAGATATAATAAGAACCTATAGAACAAGGTTTCAGCCAGACAAATTCCAAATGAAAGTAAGTATACATTTTTAACAATGAGGGTGATCAACCACCAGGGAAAGGTGAAGGTGTCCTGCTTTTACTGTTCTCAGATCAAGACGGGATGTCCTCTGAAAGAAATGCTTTAAGCAAGTTATAACTAGAGAGGAGTACAAAAGATTTAATTGTATGCATGTATAGTTCATGATGTAATGATTCCTTGTCTTTAAATACCATGCATCTCTAAACATAAGTAGCAGCAGGGACTCTAGAGGCCATAAAAACCAAGTTGGAATAAACAGCTAGGAATGGGAGAAGAGGGAGGAGAAGAAAACAGAGGAGAGATAACAACAATATACTAAATTTGACAGCACATGCATGAGCAGTAGAAAATGAAAAGGGGAGAGAGAAGAGGAGCCACCACAACATTAAGCAGAGAAAAGGAAATGACCTGGAAAATAACTGAATATTTTAGACAAGGTTGGAGATAAAAGGAAAACAAACAGAAAAAAGAAAAGTAAGACAAAACACACGCACACAGATTTTAGATTGGGGAATTAAATGTGATGCATGATGCATGCATTTTATGTCAGTTCCCTGGCAGACATCCTGTATTTTATAAGTATGAGGGAAATAAACCCTGCAGTATTTTCCCGCTACTAATTATGGGAGGTTTGTGGCTAGACAAAGATCCTATATATTACATAATTCACAGAACACCCACTTAAAAAGTTATACTACCACTATTTTTCAAAACACTCTTACAGCAGTAAAGAGACCAAGTAATAGCAGATGAATATGTTGCATTCTGATCTAATTACTGAGCTTCTTATGCTTTAGTTGAAACCATTCATAAAATTCTTCAGCCAATAATTCCTTACCTTTCAGAAATTCAAAATCCAGTACTTCCCAGTATACTCAAAGCATCCTAACCCGGAGTTCTCAACTACTCTTTTCCTCAACCCCTTGTTATCCCCGAGCCTTCAAGCCCATGCCAAAATTCAGTATTCCTTCCAATCACCTCCCAACCATCCCACCCTAATCCTCCCAAAACCTAATCCTCCAGTTGACAGCTTTCTCATATAAATTCCCCTGTTCTTTCCTTCCCTTGCCAAAGCTCACTCATCCCGGGAAATCAGAGCCTACATACTTATAAATTGTATCCTCCTGGTCTGCTAAGGGCATCTCCTTTCCCCATACCTTTCCCCATACCTTCCCCCTTCCTTGTGCCTGCTGGTATGCCCTTTTGTACTCCAGTTAGCTGCTGTCATCAGCTAAAAAGACCATCCCATCTGTTTTTCTCTGAAAAGCTTAACCTTGGCTCATGCCTTGGAAAGGTGTTAAGAATAGAGGTGGCAGCTGCACATATCCAAATGTATCTGCCAGGACTCAAGGGGCCAGAAGATGAAGGCACGTCTGCGGAACAAAAGAATACTTGCCATAGTCAGGACAGTAAAATGACACAGCCCCTTACAATTTATAATCCGCTTCAGTGACTTCTTATTCTGACATGAATGAACAGCAGATGAACAACCTTTCTTGACTTTTTTTTCTCCTTAACTAAAGAAGACTATTTCATCATGGGGTGCCATGATATATCCCTGTAGCACTGTAATTCCAAATGAGAAGGTGCTATTATTTTGGGGCAGTAAAATAAGCAGTTTAGAAACCGTTACATCACCAATGACAGAAAGCTCTCCAGCATGCATTTCAGATTATTATAAGATCAAAAAAAATATTTGTTCTTTCCATAATTTTTAGATAGCACTGTTTTTGCTAGATTGTTGGAAATTATAAGTAACACTTTTGCTGCAGTTATTGCTAGACAACAGTTAATTTTCTACTGAAAATTTTATTTACAGACAGGTTTGTACTCTTTGTTGTATGCTTATCAGTCTTCTCCAAGTAATTTTCGAACCTTTTGACCAGAGTGGACAGAGAGGTTGAGGTCTCAAAGATAATAAATTTCTACAAGTTCCTACAAGCAGGCAAGCAGAGGAGAAAGACCATCTCAGCTCCCCAGCTGGGGGAAAGACTGCAGCCTGGTAACAAGAACCCTCCAGCACTGGAGGGGCAGAGAAGGCAAAGAGAGGAAGAGGAAAAGGCATAAATGCATAGGCTTTACTTGAAACTTCTTTAAGAGTTCCCGCCTTCTACCAAGATTACAGTTATGAGACGCATACACACAGGAAAGTAGGTTTCAATAATTCACCTTTTTACAGAGAAATTTGCTATCTAAGGGATAAAGTAGTGGGAAAATATGTTGGTTTTGGCATGTACAGACTTCTTAGCCATGCACTTCAGTTTCGCATAAGAAAGGTGATGCAGAGGCTGAGATAACTTCCAGACAGTCCTAACTAGCACTTAGTTGTAGTCTAAGGCAAATACAGAATATGCTGATAAAACCAGTATTTTTAACATTGAACAGTGTAGATAGAACAAATGCATTTTCATTTCATGAAGAGTATTTTCACAATATTTTCATTGCACGGAAGCTGACAACTTCACTTTAGATAGCACTGCTGTCACAGCTGAGGTAGCTGGAGATAGCTGGTTTGTATCTATTAGAACGGCTTGTGTGCCTGGAAGCTTTTTTCCTTCTGTTACGTCAGTTGATCTAGCGTAAGACACAGTCTGTCCTCACAAACCTTGCCTACTTTAATTAGAAATCATTAATCTAGTCCACACAGCAGAATTCCATGCAATTCTGTGCATAGGCAGAACAGCTTCAGCCAGCTCTCAGCTATCCATCCCTTGATGTGTCCTAGGTGGCTCTCTACAACTATCTGAAAGGAGGTTGCAGAGAGGTGGGAGTCGACCTGTTCTGTCAAATAACAGGCGATATAACAAGAGGAAATGGCTTCAAGTTGCGCCAAGGGAAGTTTAGATTGGATATTAGGAAGAATTTCTTTACTGAAAGGGTCATCGGGCATTGGAATGCATTAGCCAGGGCAGTGGTGGAGTCTCCATCCCTGGAGGTATTTAAAGGTCATGTAGATTTAGTGCTTAGGGACATGGTTTAGTGGTGGGCTTGTCAGTGTTAGGTTAATGATTAGACTAGATGATCTTACAGGTCTTTTCCAATCTAGGAGATTCTGTGATTCTGTGATAGCTGGCAGTGCCCCTGGAAAAGGCAGAAAAACCCAAGAAATACAAGTCTAAGATGTCAGCTTTACGATTTTACTTAATATATAAAATTGAACCAAGATCTTTGAATTTAAGGAAGAAACTTAAGGTTGGAAACTAATGCCTGTCTCTTTCAGGTATAGAGCAGTTGCCTCCTGGAGCCGTGTTCAGGGAATTGGAATCCCTATGATCACTGCTATCGAAATTTTCTCCATCTGGCTTCTGTCCTTCATATTGGCTATTCCAGAAGCAATTGGTTTTGCTGTGGTACCTTTCAGATACAAGGATGAAGGTTATGTTACCTGCATGCTCAATCCTACAAATAATTTTATGTTGGTAAGTAACATCCTTTCTTTTCTTTTAGGAATCCACAGTATAAAGGTTAGACAACTAAGATACTGGATTATAATGTGCTTTATTCATCCATTAAAGCGCAAAATGTATTCTAATGTATATTGGTGCAAACAGGATCCTTCATTTACAGTGACCTGTCTCTACTTTCAGCCAGAGATACTAAATGGGACTTCACATCATTTTCATTTCTTCACTACTGAAGATTCTTTATACAGAAATTTGCAATTCCAGCCTGCTTAAAGTACAATGAAGGGAGATATGAGGGTAGCCAGAGCCTTGGAAGGTATTGTGTTCCTAGGTATAACACCTTGGAGCTTGTAACTGTCAAAACCCATGTTTTACCATGATTAGTCATCATTTTGCATGCAGTAGCCAGCTCTTTTGGCAGATAAAGAAAAGGGTGGGGCCATGCTCTAACATAACTTTTCCTGTTCTATATGCACTTACAAAGTCAAACAGAGAATAATCCCTTCATTTACAAGAAATCCTGACTACAAAGCTGACAGACTCACATCTCCAACCCAGGTAGCTTGGGCACTGTTAGCTGTCATCTAGATACAGCAATTCAAGATCAAGAGAAGTGCCTGAGACACACCAGGCTGCTTTGGCACGTTTTGTAGTCCTCATCTTCAGTGCTACTGCAGGTTGACAGCTGCCAATACCCGCATTAGCTTGTTCAAAGCAAGTCAGGTGACTAGTCACTACAGAATTAATATATCTTTACTGCATATGGGAATAGTGACTTTTTACCTGGCCTTGCACTGGGAAAGTAGAATCTTAATTTTTACTTTGTGAACCCAAAGAAAGGCCAGCCACCATTCACCCAGTAATAAAAAAAGGGCAGTATTCTGCTTTGTCTTAGGGAACAGTGCAAGGTCTCAGAGATAGTACAAGGTCTTAAGTCCTGAGGGAAACTCCATGGTTTTTTCTGGAATAGAATTTTTCATGATAGAGTGCAAGTTTCTCTTTTTTGAATGTCTGGCACTTCTCCTTTTATTGGATCAGAACATGGCTTGGGAATTGGGAAGGATAGGGCAAAATGGAGCTAGGAAATTTAGAAAAATGTGGATTCTTAGTATTTTTCAGAGGAACATCCCCAACTTTGGTAGGGTTACACAGACTGCAGGGATGGCAGAAAGAGCAAGAGACAATTGCAAGAGATGAAAAAAGGAATTCCCTAATGGAAATAATTAATGCAGGTGAAGACGGAGTGGAATTGCCCCAGACTTACTATATCTTTGTTTCTAAAGTCTACAGACTATGTGACTGTAGATACTGTAGTTATAGGAATATGATTTATGAAATGCACACTGCAGCAAATTTCCCTTTTGTAATGGCTGTTTTTCTCCACACATGTGCCTAGACAATCTTCACTTCCCCTCTCCCCAAGAAAAAGAATAGTTTTCTCTTCCCTCTTTTCAAAAACACTACAGTTCAGGTCTTCCATAGGCATGCTAACTTTATTAGATTATTGGTCTGTTCTTAATGTGGTAAGTAGAACAGCTTGCTTTGTTTTATTAGCAGGAATTAGTATCTTTTACTTGCTCGGCATAATCCAAAAGCTCCAAATCTCCCCACGCCAGTTTGATTTTCAAGGGAACAAACCAGCATTTACGTCCAAGTTGAGAGTTAATATTGGACATGTCAGTCAAAATGCAGAGTGTTGTATTTCAATGTGTTGCAAGGAAGTACAAACATGAGATTAAAATGGAAATACCATTTAAACCTTAACTATAGTATTTACTACCACAAACACCACAATAAGCAATTACTAATTTTTCAGACAAATTTATGATTAACTTTTGTTTTAATAGGAGCTTTATTCACGTTTAAAGCTATCCTTGAAAGACTTCATGCTAGACCATGATTCCCAAGAGGCTGAGTGCACTAGGAAACTAGTTTAAAATGCACGTTTCCTGTAGAAAAACAGTTCCATGTGGGCTTTCAAGACAAACAAAAGAATGTCTACTTCTCTTAAATCAACCCAATTTTGTGCTTTGATGTAAGTTTTGTGAAATTCAGATTCCACAATTAATCATTTACAGACATTTTTGTGTAGGTTTTATAGCTTCGCAGAGCCAGGTTCTCATACAGAATTGATGCATTGGTCAGGGTTGTGACACAGCACTCTGTGTGTGTGTTTTCTTGACTGAGAGGCAATGCTCACGAAAACTGGTAGACTGATATCACAAAGTTTTCCCTGTAAACATAGCATGGATTCAGAGTACATTTTTTGTTGTGCTGCCTAACAAATATGATGTCTTGGAGGAATTTGCCATGGAAAAGATAATTGTCTCCATGTATTTGTAATCCTTTTCTCTGCAGAAGGAGTGGTAATTATATTTCCCCTCAGTACAAACTCTTTAAATATGAAGCATACTGTTTTCTGCTTTTCTACTGGCAGATGCTCAGTTCCCAGTGGGTGAATTTCTGCCCCCAAGGGGAGTGCAACTATGCAGCCCCTCCTCACGCACGGATGATGATGATGAAACAAACTAATCAACACAATTCAAAATGTTCTGTGAGGTGGGGTTGTGGCCTAGATAGCAGCCACATATTCTAAATTAGCAAGCTCTGAAAGCAGCTAACTGTTGGGACAGAGAGAGAAAAATTAAAAGCATTCCCCTTTTCTCAGTAAATCAACTTTCTAGTGTAACTAAAGCAGATTTTAAAATTAACCTTATTAAATACTAGTCTATTAATTGCATTTTTTCATCTTTTGAAGTCTAGCACCATTCAGTTTTAAATGTAAACAAGATGTCAAAAGTTTGACTTTTTCAAACAGGATTCATATAATCCTCAGTTATTAGCATTTTGACATTTGGTGTGGGAACTGTGATGTTACAAGAGCACGTCCGCTAGGAATAAACAAGCTAGGGGAAAGACTATGAGAAAGAAGGTTTCCTTTTACACAAATCCATCTTGGTGACTAATAACATAGAGACAGGAAGTATTTAAAATGTCATATTTCAGTGCACACTTTTGGCTGAGCATAAAAGTTAAAAACTAAGATACAATATTGTCTCAAGTCTGAAAATATAATAATCTACAGAAAAGAGTAATTTTAATTGTTTTGTCAAATATAGTATTTCCCATAATACATAAATGTATTAAACCACAGTTTAAATCACAGCTAACACTTAAAATTACACAGCAAAGTACTGCTACTCTAACAAGTCCCTCAGTGTCCTGTCACAAAGGCAAATGGTATGAATAGCAAGCAAAGGGTTAAAAGTAACTGTACCACTAGAAAGCATCCATCTTAAGCTTTGCATGTATCAGACAAACACTTATGAAGTGGCTCCTATCTGCCCGGTGCACAAGCAAACCAACTACCAATCTTTTCACTGATAACAAAAGGTGATTAAACTTAGAAGACATTTTGAGTTTTCCTTTTTTGGAATCAGGACAGAAGCCGTAGAGGTAAATGGCATTTCCTGAGACAGGCTTTTAGTAAGATTTGTTATCTCAAACTGACACTGTCTACATGTCTTTCTCATGGACTCCCGTTTTCATGAATGAGTGTGAATGTTCAGAAAACACAACCCAAAACACTTAATTCCAGTCCAAAACAGATTGCAACAAAGGTACAGGCAGGCCATCCATAAGGTAAAATAAGTGGGGGGTTTTTTGATGTTGGTCCAAAACAGATCAATAATAAGAAAGCTTACATAATTTGTGCAGTTTGCCAATAGACAGATACCAGCGTACCAACTGTCACGCTTTACAAGACCTTTCTGTGGCACTTTCCACTGAATCAAGAAAATATCTTCTCTTTCTTTACCTTATCTACAGTTCTACAAAGACGCAAAGGATTGGTGGCTGTTTGGTTTCTATTTCTGCATGCCACTGGCGTGTACGGCCATCTTTTATACACTAATGACTTGTGAAATGTTAAACAGAAGAAACAGCAACTTGAGAATTGCTCTCAGTGAACATCTTAAGCAGGTAAATATTAGGAACACCAATGTTTGAAAATACTGTTCTTCTCTCTTTGGGTTAGCTTAGAAATGTTTCAAAGTGTACTTGAATACAGTAAATTACAGAAATAGAAAGGGAGGATGTAGATTATTTATGACATTAAGGTATTCATTTGAACCCAGAATACAAGACTAAATCATAGTATTAAGGAGCTATCGAAGACAGCATGCTCAGGAAACTAGCCAGTTTCTTTTCTTAAGTATGTGTGACATTTGTGCTCTCCTGCTCTTTAACCTCAAATCACTACTGGCTAAATGCTTCAAAATTTAACTACAAAGATTTGCCAAACAAATGTTTCTTTTTATTCATAAAGATAAGACTCCATGGGTCCTCCCTACTTTTGGCACACTTTGATATGCAACTTTAGTTTCATACAAAAAGCAACTGTAGAATAACATGGTTTAGAATAGAGCGGATTTTTTTTCAGGGTTATTGCACTGTTGCAGTACCAGTACTGTAGCTGCTTTGAAAAGAGCAACAGGAGAATAGTACAAACAAATGATCATAAAGGCACCCACAAAACCATCAGATCTCACTTTGCTGTTTTTGCAGCACCGTCTGATGTTTAATTCCTAGCTGAAATTTTAAAAACGATCTGTAGCTTTTCCCCTGTGTTAACGTCAGCCCCTCAAATTCCACTCTTTCTTTCAAATTCCACATTCACAGATGTGAATGCCTAAAGCAGTCCCCTCTGCATCAGAGTGAGTTCTCTCAGAGGTTCCTCCTCTGCTGGTTCGTTCCGGACCAGGGCAGACCAGAAAATTCTCCCCTTGTGCAGATCGTCCACTTTTTCCCCTCCTGGGGCCCCAGGGCCTGCAACACAGTCTGTCCCAGGGCCACACACAGGCTACTCCACCCATTAGAAATAGAATGGTATGTACAGGGTGGGGGAATCCACCCTCCAGCTTTCCCATCCTGACGTACAGTGCCCAGCAAGCTACGTGGACTGGTTGCTGCAGGATGACTGTATACCACAATTTACGAATGCTTGTCTTTTTAACTATCACCTTTTGCCCTTCTTTCTTCCTTCCTTCCCCACAGCTTTGTCCACATTAATGTCTAGTCATGATCCTTTTCATATTTTGATAAAAACTGCTATTATAAGAAAGAAACAAGAAATCATACTCAAAGTCTAACATGACTTCCCGTAATCACACATTTGACTTTAAGTTGTTTAATGACAGAGCCTTACAATGCTTGTTATTGTTATATTATAGTGGCAGTGTCAGAAGTGGTATTCTCACCCCTTCGTATGTTTGTTATCGAATCCATGCCTACCAAACAGCACTGGTATGCATTGTCAAAAATCCACTAAAACATCTGTAAATCTCTAGTGCCATATAAAATATCCATTAAATTGAAATTATTTCCTGACTAAGTATTATGAGATTAGGCTGTAATACAGACATTTCTAAAATTTTGTTTGTAGAGGAACTATTTACTTAAGAATATCGAGATCACGTAGCAAGGAACACATAGCAAAATTAATATACTGTGCAGTATCCCTTTATGTAACATGATGCATACTAAATATAAAATAATACATCAGAGAGAATTTGACATCCTGACTAGGTACGTGGTTGAATGGAACTTTTATTGCCAATTGATTTAGGTGCCCTGTGTTTACATATTGCTCCACATCCAGGATTAGGTACAAGTGGTTTATCAAGCAGGTGTGATCCCAGTTTTCCTCACTCATGAAAAGTTTGCTTCCAGATTATGCATGTTTCTGAAGAAAGGGGCTTATCTGAGGTATTGCCAGAAAACAAATCCAGCATAGAGGAATAAGAAGGGCTGGGAAAGTAATCAGGTTCAGGAAAGCCCAGCAGTAGATTTTCCTTGGCTAACATCTACAACGTCCTGGCAATGACGTGCGTGCTCCAGCTGCTCCTGTATCAGTGATGAGCAGGTTCTGTAGAGGATGGCCAGAATCAAGAACATGACAAGTCCCATAAAAAACAGCTCAGGGACATCAGGTAGTCTGGAAGCTGCACTTTGGGAATCCTTGCATGCTTTATCTAGATTATTTACTTTGCTGCCAACATCACTATGCTACAATCACCTACCAATAAGAATCAGGCACTCAGTCACAGTTATCTTTACTTCTTTTTCTAGCGTCGAGAAGTTGCAAAGACAGTTTTCTGTTTAGTAGTGATTTTTGCTCTTTGCTGGTTCCCTCTCCATTTGAGCCGAATTTTGAAGAAAATGGTATACAATGAAAGAGACCCCGGCAGATGTGAACTGCTCAGGTACTTCATTTTCTATGTCAATCAATCATTTATACTGAAAATATATAACGCTGCACACGTGGAGTTTATGTGAGAAATGTGATTGTGCATGCAACTGTGGTGTTAGAAGAGCAAACAGTTTATTTTATGACTTTTCAGCTGCATCCATTTTCAGGGGTTTCAGCTTTAATGGGGTAGCATAATTTTAATAAATGTCGTCTGTCACCATTGCAATCACTTTTCTTTGGCTTTTGTGAACTTCTGTGAGACAGGCTATTATAGACATGATACAAGATTAGATTGAGAGAGTTAGGTAAGACAGAATTAGTTTCTGTGACAGAAGAGATTATAACCACGAAGAGTACAGATGCTTTACAGTATATGAACTGTTTAAATGTTTTGCTTTTTTGTTTCCTAGTTTCTTGCTGCCATTGGATTATATCAGCATCAACCTGGCAACCATGAACTCTTGTATAAACCCAATAGCTCTGTATTTTGTGAGCAAGAAGTTTAAAAACTGTTTCCAGGTAAGATCTTCTTGATAAGATTTTATGTCCAGTTAATGAACTGTATTAAACCACTTATTTATTATCTATTTTTAGCATCTGTGAGAAGAGGCATGCAAAGGAATGAAAGATTATAAATTGTCTAGTTTACCCATAGCTCACATAGCATACATACCAAACTGAAAGTGGCACTATCCACTTTAGATGAAATGCTAAACAAGTAAATAAGTTTGACATAGTCTTCATATATAAACATGTTAACTGTTGTGTTGGGATTTTTTTAATTTTCAGTCATGTCTTTGCTGTTGCTGCTCCCAATCTAAGAGTCTAGTGACTTCAGTGCCCATGAATGGAACAAGCATTCAGTGGAAAAATCAAGAACTAAACAATCACAATACGGATCGAAGCAGCCATAAAGACAGCATAAACTGAAAATTAAGGACTCTGATACCACTTCGGCATCAAACAGGAAAAAAAAAAAGTCACAACAAAGCTATTTCAACAGGAAGCCCAGTGACTGTTCCATAATAAATTCAGACATGTGCACGCTTGTACCTAATTCTAGAGGTGGTCGAGTAGATGGACTGACTATAACTGTGATGTTCTGTGAACTGAGATCCACTGGATGGTAATTTTGTCTCTGAAAATTATATTGATGTGATTATGACACCAAAAAACTGACTTGAACTGCACAGGTGGTTTGCTCTTCTGAACCAAGCAAGAACTGTCCAGTGTCTGTGACTGGTACAGTAGAATCTTTTTACCTGATTGTCACCTAGAATTAATCACTCTGGAATTTTTCAGAAGATAGCAAAATGGAATCTGCCTGTGACTTTATTTTCTCTCTGCCCATTTGTCTTGTAACTTTTATTTGTGTGGTGGATATATTCCATGCACCAGTATGTTTTGCATGTTGTTGTTGTTGTTGTTTTTCAGGTTTATGTTGGAAAAATATTTTGGTCCACACCAGTATTTTATTTACTTATGTTACAATGGGTCAGGAGATTAGCTGGGCAGTTCACATTTGTAGCACTTCAGTACTCAGAAATAGGAAGAGACCATTTAAAGTAGCATCAACATTTGGCACTTAAGCACAGATTAATACCAAAAAAGAGGTATTAATAATACAGTACTATACTGTGTTATTTATTCTAATGCTCTGTCCAAAATAAACATAATAAACATAATCTGTACCAGCAAAAAGAATGAAAGATGCCCACAGAGGGGGTACATTACAATGTGGTTTTAATCTGTCATGTTAATTCTTAAACTATACGAACCTATTAATCTATTTAGACTATAGCTGCATTAAATCTAAGTTGAAATGAGGGTCAGTGGAACACAGTCAAACATTATTAAAGCTGTCCAAAGAGTTCTGAGAATATGGTTATTATCATAGCAACTATGCACAACACTACTTACACATTGTGAACATGAGGTTATAGTCATAATGAGTGCAGAACTATGGAAGTCCAGAACAGTTGGATATGCACAAGGATATTTTGTGCCTTATGCTTACAGAGTTCTTTGTCTTACTCTCACAACATTTGAAGATTTTAATGGGGTTTGACAGTTTATTAGAATTGTTAACCATACAAATGCTATGAATAATATATAGAAAATATTGCTTGCGTACATGTAAACTGGTGATTTACTTATTATTTCCATCCATTATGGTTACATGGCAAGAGATTCCTTGTTTGGCTATAAAAAATTTTAATAGGTAGCCTTTCATTAAATAGTGGAATTAAACAGTGTGTTATCATACACAATACGCCTCATGCACAAATCTGCTAGGAAATTTATAGCATATGTTGTGCCAGGCTAAGCAACAGTAATTAAAGTTCCACAAGTTTTTAAACATTCGTTATATTTCAAGTGAAAGATATAATCCTGCATATTTTTATTTACGAGGTCAAAATGCTAGTGCCTACAGTGACTTCTGCTGCACAAGTTTCCCAAATGTTTACATTCACACAAATCTTCTAAAGTATATTAAAAAAAAATTCTTTAAATTGGTTTATGTATTTTTGTGTGCTTTTGTCTCTGACATATATGCGTGTATAAATACATACAAATTTATGTTCACATGTTATAAACCTAAATACAGTCTTCTGACAGCACTCTGTAGTATTGCCTAAGAGCATGGTATTGAATGAGACTTGGCTGAATTTTATTCAAAACATTTCATCCTCAAACTGTATCAAAAATCATACTAAATGAGTAACGATGCTTTCCTTTGAGAAGGTTGAATTACTGAGTCTCGTTATATCCTGACACCTTCACTGCTCCTTTGACAGAATGTATTGAGCAGATGATAAACAAAAAACAGACAAGAGGAATGGATTTAAGTTGTAAATTGCCCCTTTTTTATTTCAAGACATGGAAAATCTTTGTGCGCATTCCCCTCTTCTGTTATTTATCTGATGGTTAGATGAACCAAAAAATTCATACTATATCAGCAAATCAATAATCTGATTGTTCAGAGACCATCTTTTCTACCTGTCTACATAAGACGGTGAGCAGTAGAGACAATCCAGGCCAGAAACTTTAGGAGTCTACCAAACTTCTACCAAAAAAAAGCATCTACCTGCAAAAGTTTCAGACCCTGAAACAGACCATTTTTAAGCTTTACCAGCACTGATACCAACCACAAGTCATGAAAACAGTTTTCCTCCCAGCATTAACACTTCAAACATCCATTGCTTTCGAACCAATAGTTAGATATATGCACATGCACACACAAAGCATACTTTAAGCCAATTCAGCCTAGGTGGAAAAAACATCTTCCTACTCCCCAAAGAGCTGATTGACCTTAACAGCAGCATTATAAAATACAAAACTTTTTAACTAAAGAAAAAAAGACGGTAAAGTATCTAACAGATGCGAGACGTGGGTTTTAGAATGCTTTAGAATTATTTTTGGAAGCTTACTTGGGGATCAAAGCCTGCAAAAACTAATTGATGATCCTCATTCCACCTCCTCCAACCAGTGGAAGGACAGAGAGAGCCTAAATAACAGTGACAAGTGAGGTCTCAGGAGGTCTCATACTCTTTTTTGCCATGCATGCTCTTTTGTATTGTCACCGGCAGCTCCTGCTCCCACTCACAAACCAATCATAAGGACAAAGGGTGTTATGATGTGGCAATTATGGTGAGGGGGGAACTGTTTCTGTAAAACTTTCCAAGGTACTTTTTAAATTCTCTCCTTCCCATTGATAATGGAAAATATTCCTCCTGGTATTGTATCTACCTTCAATTCTGAAAAAGCTACCTTTCCAAAAGAACCAATGAAAGTCTTCCACAATTCTGAAATTCAACCATATTTAATTTTAACTTTTCATTTTCCTGCCAAGTTCTGCAAAAAGGTGCTCTGGCATTTCTCTTTGTGCATCAAAACCAGTGTAGATTTAGTTGGGATCTTCCTCTGCTGTTGTACAGAAGTTGCTTTCTCTTTTACATCAGAACAGCTTACCACAAGTATCCTTTCATCCTCCTCTTATTTTATAGATGTTTTTATGCCTGCTGTTTGCATTCCTCTCAGCTGAACCAAGTCTAGCTTTTCAGCTGACACGAGCTCTAGTCCACAAGTTTCAGATTAATTTCTTACACTTTTTGTAACATTAGTTCATTATAATCAAAATGTATTTAATTATCACAATCATCTTTTTTGTGGACTTCACAATTCCCCACTCTTTTCAGTCCAGTCACAGTAAAATTTCATTGACTGTTTTCCTCTTGTATGCAGTCTCACATTTCAACTTCAAACACATTGCAGAGTTTTCTTTAATTTTAGAATCCAGGTATTCTCCATGTTTTCAATATGCATTTTTTTCAAACTACTTCACTAAACATTTCCTCTTTGGTATATTTTATAATTATTTGCTTCAAAGATACAGCGTATATAGGTTTTCATTTATATTTTTGTTTGTGGTTTTTTGGGTTTTTTTTTTGTTTTAACATACGAAACTGTGCTTCAGACCTGACCTAGCCAGCTTTGGAAAAAAGTCCCTGTGTAGTAGTTCATCATAAATGTCACCTGATAGAACTGTTAGCTTGGTCCTGTGAAAGGAGGCTTATGCAACCCTCAGGTCTGAATACATTTAGTTTTGCTTTTAATACAGTCAGTTTCAGGTGTTTGCCTATCTGTCTCTCCACCTTTCAAAAACAGAAACAACTATGAAGACCCTACCCAATTTCAATAAATTTTACAGAACAGAGTTATCATCATTATGAAGTTATGGAGAATTTCACAAAAACTGCAGGATGGATAGAAGAACAAGATCCTATTTGTGCTCTATGCAGAAAATTGATGAAATTACTTTATATGTACTCAACAAATTCACATGATAGAGAGATGTTATGAACATTACAGATGCAGAAAAAGCTTTGATCAGAGCTCGCAACTTGTAAGACATCTGAGAATTAAACCACAACACACAAATTCTTGGAAACCAATATTTCTAAGTTCCATTGCTTGTGGAATTACTTGCTATTTTGCTGTTTCTCTCTCATCATTTACATATTTACCACAATCTTGTTACTATATCATTTGATTCTGTGAAGCCTTACGGGTTTCAATTTGTGAGAAGACATGGTACAAATTCAAATTCTGCTGCATTTGTATGAACAGATTTCTGCTCAAATGTCCCTGAGGCAAAGCATGCATTTTCATTAGGAGAAACACACTCGGACTGCATGCTAACATTGCCTTGTGACACTTCTTCCAGACAATCTGCCGTGGAAAGCTTGGCTCAGTGAAGTTTCCTAATTTACACTCCTCACCTTTTCAAAGACTAAATAAAGGCAATTATCTCCAAAATCAGAGTAAGAGAAGACACATTAAATGTTTACAGAACAGAAAAAAATTCCCAGTTGCACAGGAAAAAAAAAGCCAATCAAACCCCGGCATGTTTAAAATGTGGCTCTAAAAGAAACACAGCTTATCATTAGTCCAAGTGTGGGAAAGGAAGATAAGAACTAAATAAAAAAAATGTAGGTCATCTCCAGCTTCTCTAAAGGAAGATGAAATTAATTGACCTTTAGTATCTCATCTAGAATCAGCTTTTTCCCTGTACAGATACCACTGCTTCTGAAATTAACTGTTGCTTGAGTCAGTTTTGCAGTCTCATTAGTTTTTATTACAATAAAGCTCAACAACAACTGATAAGAAAAAAGAATTTATTCCATTCTTAAGCAGCACTCTGCCCACATTTCTCAGAGTAAATGAGTATCTGAAAACTGCTCTGAAATCAATGATTTGGAAATACTTAGTGCATCTCAGAATAAGGCCTTTACTTTAATCTCATGCTGTCTTAGTCCTTGGGAGTAAAAAGACTGAGTCTACAAGTTACTGAATCAAGCATCCAAAATGATTAATGAGAAGCATTTCTAAGCCATCCAAGAGAACATGCATTCTGCTATATATTTTAAACATAGGGGAAGATTAGAAATCCATCATTACTAGACACCACTGTGCCATCCTGTAGCCACACTTCATATTTATTGAAATCTCTGTGTCTAAGTTTTTGTGTCTTTTCCCCTCCAAACTTTTTGTACAGTGGCTTCCTTGGTATTGCCTCTAAATAAAGTATAAATTTGGATTAGCTTTCTTTCAACTATCTACACAGTATTAATAAAGTATACATCTCTGGATACATGGTATGTTGCAATACAGAAGCACAATTAAACCACACTACCAGAAAAGTAAAAAAATTTTAGCGTCAAGTTTTAAGCAGAAAATTAACATAGTACTCTTGGGACAAATGAACACTACACTTCAGTACTACTAGCAGAAAATATATTGATTTTTTACAGTAAAAAAAAACCCAGCTATATCACTTTTGCCAATTCGCCAGAATTAAAATAATAATTAAAAGAGTAGATATTTACATGAGTAATGAGAATGTCCACAGTTACATGATCTGGAATAAAGTACTGTAAGGGCTATAAATCTTTATGCTCTGGCCCATAAAAGCGGTCTAAATTCTGGGAATCAGGAAGACGTAACTATCCAATGCAGGATTCTTTGATATCCCTGCAACATTTCTCTAAAGTATTAGCTCCAAGAGACATCTCAGCCTCAGAGATAATTGTGAAGAAAGGGAGATGCATTACTGAGTGTTAACTAACGTTGCCTTCTTACACTGCAAAAAAGTCTTTGGCTAATATTTTTTGTACTATCCAGCATCTTCTGTGTTTCCTGTATCACAAATGAACTGCAGCAACTCCAATGCCAAGGACTTCTCCAAAATCAAGGAATAAAATGTCAAATTATTTCCTTTTTATGTTCATTTGTATATATGAGAATTTGCTTGCACAGAACTTTTAAGTAGTGGTTGTTCTTCCATATAAAGTGCATTTATATAAAAAACCCCAACCTTGATCTTCTCTTCCATTTACTTAAAAAGTGGGAGCTATTTAGAGAGAAAGCAGAAAAAAAATTACTGTGTAATGTAACTATGAGCACTTCCATACCACATATGACTGTACACTATGATAACCTAAGATGTGAATAGCCTATTGGGCAATCAAAGACCAAAATGTTTTAGCATAGAAGTGCCTGTTGAGAAATAGAAAAGAACAAATACATTCATAACAATCAAAGTATGTTTCAATAATCAATATTCTAGAAAAGAGACCAGCACAGTAGTAAATTTGAAAATTGGTTAAATTCACTTGATGACAAATACAAGAATTTGTCCTGGACACCCAAATTTGTTTAAACCTGTGTTTGAAATGACACTGGGATAAAGGCATAAGGTTAATCTACAAAGACAATTATTGGCTACAACTTCACTATAAAAAAACAGCTAAAGAAAGATCAAATTCACTTCTAATATTTCCAGATTTTTCAGACTATAAGTGGTCTTACATATGAACTCTATCCCGGTTCTGTGTTTTGTAACTAATCTATGTTTCTAATTAAGGACTTCTTTTATATATTTTATCAGTTTTTTAGTTTTGGTGTTTTTTTAATAATCTGCTTGGAAAGTATAAAAATTATATCAAGACTTAGCTAGTCTAGCTTTACTTATCCGAGATTATAATTTGCTCACACCAGAATTGAATGCACCTACACTGATTGAAATAATAAGAAAACAAAGAAGGTTGTTATTTTATTCGCCAGCTGAAGGTATTAGCTCAAAGTTAAAACCAGACATTAAAGTAATTTCAAGTTTCAAGTAGTAACTTGGGATAAAACGCTGATCCTACTGAAGTAAATGATAAAGTTGCCGCTGACATCAGTAGGATGGGGATTTCGGTCAGAACGTATGATGGAGCCCCATCAGCATGATAACTATGGCAATGTGACTAAGCCCATTACAGCTAAGCAGGACAGAAGAAGTACAAGATTCTGTGGGGCTTGCATGAATAATTGCAAAATCATCATCTTATATTCTCAGGTGGGAAAAGAAGCTTTGGCACACTTTTCCTCCCATAGAATCAGCTTAATAAAAGAAGTCAGAGGTAACAGGATTCTCCTCTCACACCACTCCACCAACAGAGACAGGTTGCCAGAACAGGAGAAGAGGAAGATTGTCTACTTGCGGGGAACAATCCTTACTATAGAATACTGATATTCTGGAAATCTAGAGTATTGTCCTGATCCTGTCCTTACTCCAAGATGTAACTCTTATTTATACAAGTTATTGCACAAACATCAATAGAATGATCTATGTCAATGCACTTATTGCATGTGTCCTCTTCACTGTTCAGGCAGATATTGGAAATGTACAGTTGGCTGGAATATCCTAACATTACATATCCCTGACATGCCTACTGCAATTATGCAGAGCGGTTTTACTGAAACAATTCTGGTCTACACTGAAATCAATGCGGACATATTATAGCATGAGCACATAGCTCTCAGAAATATAGCAATGCTGTGTCAGAGGAATCACAGGATCAATATTTATTACTGCAGGGGATGTAGTGTGCTGTATTGCTGAAGTTGATATATACAAGACAAAAGTATCTCTGTGGGGGTTTACCCTGCTGAGTCAAACTGAAAACCCTTACAAATCTCCTCATGTACAGACCTCTGGGATCTGCCTCCTTTCAGAAAATTTCATCTTCTGTAGTTGATTACATATTTAGCTGTTGTAAGGATGTATTTTCTAGGCTTTGGGAAAACAGTTTGCACTAACTGAGCACTGCATGAGAACTGTCACATACAGTCATTCCCACTTTGCAGTTTTTGCCACGGGTATGTGATTTCATAAATGTTGTTCTGTATGCAAATAAAATAATCAAGTAAAATAATATGGAAAATGTATTGCATGAAAAAGAATTAGATGTCACAAGAAAAGGAGCTCTGTATAACTAAGCCAACCTCACATACTTCTTATCAAGCTCCACTTGGTAACAGTAGATTAGTTAATCTGCTAGCAAATTTCAGTAATTCTCCCCTTGAATTGAAAATAAGAATGCCACACAATGCTTAATTTATTGGGTAATTGGTTAACTTTTACCCTGTTGAGTCTCAAAATTGAACACAGAAAATTAATTTAATATAGTTTATGTCTTAGTTCAAGTAAGATTACTTCACCACTATTTTGTAACCCAAATTACCACGCTATGCCTAGAACTGGTTAACAGTTCCAGATGTATTAGAAATAATTTGTTACAGTGGGTGCCAAGATGGAAAATGGAAAGGATTGACCAACCCAAATAAACAAACAATGCAATTCAAGAACAATTCTGAGCTCACCGGGGAGCTGAAAATCCATTCCAAATGCTGCTTCAACTACATCTTGTATAAATACTCAAACGATTTTTTTCCAAATCTATGCTCTGCAAGCCCATGGCAACATAGGCTGCATAAAAATTTTATAAAACATTAAAAATGAAACTTTATAATGTTTAATACTGTAAGTTTGATGATGAGTAGTGATCTGCAAAAATTTGCGAGTGTTAACTATTTTTTATTATCCAAACTCTGCAGAGCCCTGAGAACTCAGCAAATTCAAATGATAACAGAAACTTTCTCTAAATAGCTTAATACACAAGTTAGAGAAATTGGAAGTTGTGTGTTGAATTCAAAGTTCTCTGACTCGGTGCTTACAGTTTGTCCTTGACATCTCTCTTATTACCTTGCCCTTCTCTCTGAGATCCTTTCTTAGCCTTGACTTATCACTGCCAATAAGCAGTGTGAATTAACTTATGTTGAACTCCTGACTGCTTCCACTACTTCAAATGTTAACATTATCCAGGCCTAAAGCTGGCCTTAGGTATTACTGACCTATATCAAGAGTTCCAATGTGAACATACCTCGAATTGTCAGGGTAGTTCCTGAAGGCAAAGTAATTAAAATGCAACAGTTGTAGGGCAGTGATTATAGGAAACAGAATAATGTCAATGGGGAAAAAAACAATTAAAAATTGGTATCAAAATGAGTTTTCCATCTTTAGGAAAGGCCTTCTATCAATTTTCCACAATTTTTCTCTCAAAGCCTCTTCAAAATCACAAAAAGATGAATGCTCCTGACTAACATCAAAGAAGCAAAGTTTTATGCAATCGTTATATTAAGCTAAGAGTAATAAACAAAATTTTTAACTTTTATATATACATAGTGTAGAAGACTCTGAAGTCTAAATTACAATGGATTAATATAATTATTACAAGCAGTTCCAGAGCTGTCAAACTACAGATATAAACAGGTAGACCCAAATTAACTTTAATCTAGATTTGGTATTTGTAATCTCACTACACAGACAAAAAGATCAGCCTCGATAGCCTAAACTTAACTCAGCAGCACAGCAAATGATATAACGTGCAACTGCAATTAATGGTTACAGGTACACAAATGAATTAATTTAGACCTAGAACGAGCATAGTTTTGGCAGTCATGATTTTTGTTACGAATTTTAGGAAAGAAACAAAGGTCCAGAACCCAAAATCTCTTCAGGACTCTAATTCAAGAATTTATCCTTAAAGAGGAATCTAACATAAACTAGCTTCTTGTCCCAAAATTGCATGTTTACAAGAAAAAGAAAAAAAAAAAAACACAAAAAAACCCCCAAACTGTTGTTTCTATCTGTGGAGTTGCAGGAGTGCTGCATTAGAAATTTCACCAATATAAACACTGCCTAGAATAAGCTCTTTCAGGTCAGACTTGAAGTGTATTAACACAGCAATGTGCATGCTCTTGCTGTATTGTTCAAGGTCCCAGCATAGCTAGAGAATTTATGTTTTAGGACAATCAGCCTGACACCTTTCACAAGTATTACTTTACAAAGAAAAAGGATTTAGAAGATGAAGGATTTACTATAAACAAGGAAGTAAATCAATTTAATTTTATAATAAAATCATAGAATGGATTAAACCCTAAAAGGAGATAAACATAGAAGATAAATGGTATCAATTTGAGGAAAAGGAAAGGAATACATCTAAAGAAGATAATCAGAAGCTGCTCTCTAATGGGAAGATGGAATCATGGAAACAGACCTCCAGGTGACTGTCATCTCCAGGTAAGTGATGTGTTTGCAATTGAAATATGGCAGCAAAAAAGAGAAATGCAGTTTGGGATGAATAAAAAGACATCAACTGCCACAAGGTAGGAATTTAATATGTGACTGTAGTGTGATTATATGTGGAATAATTGCATTCAGAATACACAATTGTGATTTAAAACATTCAGTCTTGGTAGCATATAGTTTAGGGAATGGACAAGCCAATTTCTTGAGAGGTCCTTCAAAAGTAAAAGTAATTTTAAAAAAAATGTTACAAGAAAAAATTAATGCTATAAAAATAGATTAGTGTAGAACTTGCTACGTAAAATTAACAGATGCCTGTCCAGCACAAGAGTCAGCTCTATTTTTTACATACATAAGCAGTCTCTCTTTGTATTAATGATCATGAGAATCTAAAAACGTAAAGCAGTTGTACTAAGTCAGACCTTCCTGTCAGCCACGATGATCAATAGCACTCACCTAGGGAAGGGTGTAAGGACAGGATAAGCATACAGTAACACTTTACTGGTAGACTGTTCAAATCTTCACCAAACTGAGGTGAGAATCGGTACATTTGTGGTAAATGATGGGTATTTCTCCATGAATTTATCTTTTTGACCCTATGTAATACTTCAGTATTCACAGCATCTTGAGGCAATGAATGCAGTGATTTAACTTACATTGTGTGAGGCTATGCTATGAACTTGCCATTTTACAATTTCCTTCAATATCCCCTAGTTCTTGTATTAAAAGACAGTAAACAATTGCTCTTTGTTTACCTTGCTACACATGAGTTTATAGATTCAGATGTCTTTTCCAGGCTGACTAGTCAGAGTACTCATAAGTTGTACGAAAGATGTTCTCTACGATTGATCATCTTTTACCTTTTTCTGTAATTTCCTGAGTTCTACTATGCTATTTTCAACAGGGTAGGGATCAAAGAGAGACCAATGTGACCTAGATGCAGCAGCACAATCATGATCTATTTAGTTCTTTTTCTCTCTGTGATAATTCCTAAGACTGTATTTGTACCATCAAAACTTAGTTAAGTCTTTGAAGATGGATCTTGTAAAAAGTCTTCTGGAAATCCAAATAGATTATATCAGCATGACAACCCTTGTGAGCACATTCAATGACACTCTCAGATAATACAATTTTGTGATCTATAAGTTCCGTTTACAAAACTCATGCTGATTCTTCCAAATATGTAATATTTAGCAATGCAGCTATTCTATTCTTTGTTATAGGTTCCATTGGTTTCCTGAATACAGACTTTAGCACTTTGATCTGTATTTTGATCTGTATTTTCATGCAGAAATCACTCTCTCTCTCTCTTCCCAACCTCCCCCCCTGCCCCCAAGCATATGTTTCACCTACGTTCACCTACAGTCCTACAGCTAAAAGCTCATATGAGTTTCTTTGGAATACTTAGGGAAATGACATTTTAACCAGTGATTTGTTACTGTTTTGTTGATTTGACCTGTAAGCTCTTCTTTGGTTTAAATCAGAACTTTAGAACGACTATCAAGACAGTTTTGTTATGGGAAGCTAGTTATGCTCCAATATAGCAAGTGTGGACGCAATAGATTTAGATAATCTGCTATGACTTGATTTTCTCTAAGCTTCCTTTTATATCTTTGACGTCTCTCAGTCTTCGTTATCTGTCTGGTGTTGATGTGCTTGAAAAAGTATTTATTAAAAGTATTTATTATTCCTTATCAGGTTGTTCCTCAATTTTATTTTTTTTTTTTATAGCAGTATTTTACCCAAGTCCTGTGAACTGCCACAATCAAGTCCCGACTTCTCTTGTGGGCTCCTTGATTTCTATTCCAGAGCAGCCATGTACAACACCATAGGAAGTTTGAGCATTGTGCCCCAGCATTACATTTAGGCACTCTACCTCATGTAGTTGAAGTGCTCCATTACTAGTGTGTCCGTACCCTCACATTCCCAGCTCCCACAATGTCAGCCACTGTGGCCATACTGTTCAGCCAGTAAGAAAATTATCTTTTTACTATATTTATGCTATTTATGCACTATTTTGTACATTAGATTTGCAGGTTTAGTGTAGAGGGACTGTCACTTGGTTAATACAAGTTAAGTTTTCTATGGACAGTTATGTTTGGAAGGATTTGTTCACAACAAACAAGGCTAAAATCTGTCTACTTTGCATTTTGCTAAGTGAACAACTGCATTCTTCGAAAAGTAGTATTAATGGTCCAGTCCTACCTGTCATGCCATCCTGTTTCAAGTGTATTACAGGATGTATATACTTGAACATATACGTACAGTGTTCATAACTGCCTCTATACACTCCACAATTGCACATGGATTCACATAAACTGTACTTATTTGGGATTTTGCATCTTTCTCACAAATAACATAGTTCTCCTTGCTTAATTCAATTTATGAAGCATACTTAGATCTGTTAAGGGTGTCTGGTTTCTGAATACTGCAAAACCATAAAAGTGTACATTTTTGAAGCTGATTATATATTTTTTCTTTAACTATATCTGTAACTGTACCTGAATAAATTTTCCTTTAAGCTTTCCAAAAGTAATCAGCTTGGGGATGACAATGCATGGAAAGTTTTGTCTACAAAATGTATTATTGCGGAATCATAGAAGTAAATAAAAATAGGGTTTTGCAAGGGAAGTATGTAATTTTGAAGATAATTATGTACTCTTTAGCAAAACTGACACTGAAATGGACTTAACTGCTGTTTTACATGCTAAACTGGATTCTTGGAAGTCAGTGGAAGCTTTGCCTGAGTAAGCAGGGGAAGGACCAGATACTTAAGAGGTGAGTAGATTTCTTCTTTCAGATATTGTCTGAGTGTCTCTCAGAACTAAATTAACCATTTGACTCAAAATTCTGTTCTCAATTATGTGAAAGCAACTCCCAGCCAAAGCCATGGCAGTGCTTACATGCACCTGGGAGTGCTGGCTCAGAGAATAGGAGCAAGCCTGTTGTGATCATGATCCCCTAATGTATAAATCCTCTATGTTTATTCATGTATAAACAGTCTGCAA
>NW_009649717.1:1256519-1263399 GCF_000708025.1 Charadrius vociferus
AGCACATTGACCAGAAGTCTGAGATGACTAATGTGAACCTATTCGCTGTAGTTCTCTCTTTGCCACCTCCTATGGACTTCCTTCAAAATACATTAGAAGAAATTTCCTGTTACTTCAGCTTTGAGCTACTTCAAGCACACACAGAATAAATAATATTCCTACCTGGAACATGGCTGTGGATGTTGTTTACCTGGACTTTAGTAAAGCTTCTGACACTGTTTCCCACAGCATTCTTCTGGAGAAACTGGCTACTCATGGCTTGGATAGATGTACGCTTCCCTGTGTAAAAAAATGGCTGGATGCCCAGGGCCAAAGAGTTGTGCTGAATGGAGTTAAATCCAGTTGGTGGCCAGTCACAAGTGGTGTTCCCCAGGGCTCAGTATTGGGGCCGGTTCTCTTTAATATCTTTATCAAAGATATTGTCCTCAAACCAGGACGACCTGGGCAATGGAATTGAGTGCACCCTCAGTAAGTTTGCAGGTGACACCAAGTTGGGTGGGAGTGTTGATCTGCTTGAGGGTAGGAAGGCTCTACAGAGAGATCTGGACAGGCTGGATTGACGGGCTGAGCCCAATGGTATGAGGTTCAACAAGGCCAAGTGCCGGGTCCTGCACTTGGGTCACAACAACCCCATGCAGTGCTACAGGCTTGGGGAAGAGTGGCTGGAAAGCTGCCTGGTGGGAAAGGACCTGGGGGTATTGGTAGACAGCTGGCTGAATATGAACCAGCAGTGTGCCCAGGTGGGCAAGAAGGTATCCTGGCCTGTATCAGGAATAGTGTGGTAAGCAGGGCTAGGGAAGTGATTGTCCCACTGTACTCTGCACTGGTGAGGCCGCACCTCGAATACTGTGTTCAGTTTTGGGACCCTCACTACAAGAAAGACATTGAGGTGCTGGCGCGCATCCAGAGAAGGGCGATGAAGCTGGTGAGGGGTCTAGACCACAAGTCTTATGAGGAGCAGCTGAGGGAACTGGGATTGTTTATTCTAGAGAAAAGGAGGCTGAGGGGAGACCTTATCGCTCTCTAGAACTACCTGAAAGGAGGTTGTAGCGAGGTGGGGGTTGGTCTCTTCTCCCAAGTAACAAGCAATAGGGCAAGAGAAAATGGCCTCCAGTTGCGCCAGGGGAGGTTTATATTGGATATTAGGAAAAATTTCTTCACAGAAAGGGTTGTCAAGCATTGGAACAGGCTGCGCAGGGAAGTGGTTGAATCCCTGGAGGTATTTAAAAGACAGGTAGATGTGGTGCTTAGGGACATGGTTTAGTGGTTGTTTTGGCAGTGTTAGGTTAATGGTAGGACTCAATGATCTCAAAGGTCCCTTCCAACCTAGACAATTCTATGATTCTATGAAATGAGCTTATGCCAAACTCCAAGTAGCACAGGTGTTGCAGACAAGTATAGGAGAAAAAAAGCAATTATATAGAAAAGCTCCATTTTTATGGCAGCTGATATTTTTGTTTCTAAAAGAAGTTAGAGAATGCTAAAGTTTGACAAGGTCTAACAGTGGGTAACAGTCCAAAGAAATGCTACAGACTCGCTTGGATTCACTTCCTCTAGCCATGGTAACTAAGAGCTGAATTTGGCCCATGACTCCTCCAGAATGTTTCTCTTTCTGGGAAATGTGCGTCTAAATACTTTGTAGTTACAAAATATTTTGATGTGGTTGTAAGTATGGTTTTATGTCTGGCAAAATCAAATTATACTTGCATTAGAATAAGCACATCTAATTTATAAAACAATATTAGGAAACATTGCTGGTAAAAGAAAACATTTTCTTAAACAGAGTAAAGCAAAGTACTAAACCAGTATAAGACACAGAACTGAATTTCTTGTATTTGTACGAAAACCAAGGAAAAATACTGCTGGGTTCATTCAGAGGCTAGTTTCTATATTGTAGGTATTTTGGAATCCTGTAGTGAAATCTCTCTTTGGGAATTGCACTACTCTTCTGTCCAGCACTTGAAGTTTATTAAAGTTTTGTGGGAAAAAAGCTGTTTGGCAGCATCCCAGTCCATAAGGGTCTGAGAATGATGTGCCAGAAAGACTCGGGAGGCCTAAAAAGCCACTTTAAAATATGGAAAAGCTTTTTTTTTTTTTTTTTCCAGAGGCCCAGTTCAGGGGGTTTCAGTCTGTTTCATGGATTTTTTTCTAAGCTGCAGCACAAAAGCAAGCAATTTGTTAAAGGCACCAAAAAGACCTCTAATATTATCATGTTTAAACAACAGTGCTGCTTTAGAAGGGAAGGTTTTGGTTTTATGTTTTTTCATGGTTATTGAAAAATTCCCTTTTTTTTCTGCTAATAGCTATCTATTTGTAGATATGTAGAAATGCATTTAGTGTGAAGATTATCTTCCAGTCACATTGCTGTTTACATCTTGGCAGGGATCAAAGTCTATTTTCATCTTCACAACTCTTCATGTTTCTTTATACCAACATTCCTCAGAAAGTGAAAACTTTGTCTTTACTATTTTGTTCCATGATGACTGCCTAGTCATATGCACAAGCTGTTACAAATATTTTTGGTAAACACATCCATGCAAGGATAAAAGCAAAATCATGCATGTATTCTGGAAAGAAAAGACCTTTTACTTTTTTTTCTCCTTTTTAGGAGTCTTTTCAGCCACTTAACATTCTATTAACAGACCAGATCTCAGAATTTAAATCACTATAAAATTCCTTTTAATTAATTTGTTTTGAAGTATTGAGACAGGTACTGACTTGGCAGAAATAGCAGCTTGGACAAATCACAGCAGAAATGCATGAGTTTTAGGTACTACACAGCAAACCTCTCAAAAAATTTCTGCTTCCATTAATACTTGGAGCCCAATTCTGATTTCCTTAACGTCACAAGGATTTTTCCCTTTGACTTCTGAAGAAAAAGATCAGGCTCAGACTATGTTTCTTATCCAGTCATTTTAAGAACTGACCACAGGCATGGAGAGAAATAAAGACAGCAAGTGAGAAGGGAAGAGAGATTCTATTAGTTCTATCGTATCTGGCAGATCCCTATTGCTGAACCTAGGACAGAACTAGAAAAAGACAAAGCACTGCACTCCTAAGTTATCACACCATCTGATTTTCATCTTCCTGGCTTGCATAATTGAAACCAGAGTTTAGTCTTTACACAGTGCATGAAGTAAAGTTTTTGCATTTGGTACACCCACAAAAGTCATCACGTTGTATAGGGAGCAGACTAATATAAGCAGGCACTCACTGAAGAGCACTCTAGCCTGGATTCTGGTCCCAACTCCTACAACTATTTTTGTACTTATCCAGGACTACATATTTCTCTATTTTCTGTAAAATTTGACAACAGTTCCTCTTTCTCACCAATGTGCCATAACTGCAAGACTTAAATGCTGATGGTGAATAGTGAATATCTTCTTTGGAAAGTGAAATCGAAGATGGGAGAATCTTTCCTACATTCTAAAAAGCCTGCTGCCTGCTGCCTAAAGCATGGTCCAAAGGAGGGGTTGAGTCCTTTCAGACAGACAAGGGAATTGAACCTGGATCTCATCCACATTTCTGTCTGTTCTAAGCACTGAGCTACAGTCTGAAGGGAAACAGATTTTTCCACTGTGGGGCCAGCTGTTGCTGCAGGGTCCTAGCCTACTATGCATTTTCAGAGCTCACCTACTGGATTAAACTCTCCAGGGAGACATGCAGAGGAATGCTTTATTTCTGGACACCTACTGGGCATTAGCCTGAGTTAATTAATAGGCTGCTCAGTCCTATTAAGGCCTAAGTACCTTTGACAGCACAAATAAGCACCGCTGGAGTACTTTATGCACCTCATAATAAAAAATGCCTGAGCTTCCAATCAAACTTAGGTACCTCCAGGGTTACGTGGCAGCTGTGTAAACACTTTTAGGACTGCAACTTTGACCCCAGGCTTCTAAATTCCACCTACTTGAGCATCAGGTGTTTATGTCCTTTTCTGGGCCTCATCCCAGATTAGAATCAATTGCTGAGAAATAATCATAATATCTGCATAATGCTGATTTTCAGAACGATTTATAAATATTAAGTAATTAATCTCCATATTGCCCCTGGACAAATATTTCCATTTTACATATATAAAAACTTGTGATAAATTGCCATAGGCTACAACTGAGTCAGTATCAGAATTAGAATGGAGGAATTCCTGGCTCTTAGACTAAAACTTAATTCATGCCTCTCAGAAGAAAGAAAAGAGAGAAAATCTTACCCTTCAGAAGCAGGAGTTGTTATGCTGACATCTTTTAATTGACCAAGGACTTTTTCTTTTAAAGTGGTTTATGTTGTGGGTTTTTTTTCCAAAGAATACAAAAAAAATTTGCAGTGCTACCTTTCAATTCTGATAGACTATTAACAACACTGATAGGTAAATAACTGAGAAAGCAGGATCAAAACTTTAGTAAGCCTCAGTTTTTGACTGGTGTTAGAAGGAATAATTGGAAATACTACATTTCATATTATGCAAGCTTGATGCATCAGTTAGACAATCACTCAAATTAAAGAAAAGGCTTATAAGATCACTTAATCACTACCATTAATAGCATTGTCTATACTACACAAACATTGAATTATTTTAGGAATCTTTATCATTTTATGCTCCT
The DNA here is from genome assembly GCF_000708025.1 of Charadrius vociferus. NCBI lineage: Eukaryota > Metazoa > Chordata > Aves > Charadriiformes > Charadriidae > Charadrius > Charadrius vociferus. Next base: position 1,261,118 of record NW_009649717.1, read on the forward strand.
GCTATGCTTTTTAAGATGTGAAATCTATAAGAAAAAACCAAAAACCCAAAAGCAGGATGCTTTCTCCCTTCCTTGCTGAAATAATTCTGTAATTCTGGATGCCTGCAAGGATTGTTGCTGGCTTGAAAGGATTGCCAGCTACCAACCCCTTCACATCATATTATTGGCTTGAACAGTTAAACCAGATCCTTCCATAAGCTCTCTTGCATGGTTCATCAATCTACTTTCTAAATACACAAATTAAGAGTACGTTAACCACTATAAAGTGGTAAGGTAACTGCTGGAAAAACCTAACATATGAAACAATTTCTAGGCTAAAGTACCAAAACTGATAAAGCATGTCAGTATTGCCGAAATGACAAATTGCAAACTTTAACAACCATGCTTCAAATATTGCCATCGTAACAATTTTAAGAACTCTACATCTTGATAAACATGGTTTTACAACCAATAATTCAGTATATCTTTTTAAATCCACAAATCTTACTTGAACACTATTTGATATATGTTTACATTTACAACAAGCAACAGAAGACCAACAGCAGAAGTAGTTTGTTACAGAACACAATTATTTTTTTGTGTAAAGTTGTTACACATATTGCACATACAATATGCACATGAGGTCCTACCAGAGAGACCACACCTTGCAACAATATGCATAATTTCCAGCAATAAAAGTTCTAATGTTAGATATTCAATAAATTGAATATGGTCATGGCTGTGACACTCCTTTAGTAAACTCTCAAGTACACCTGCTAAGGACATTTGCATGATAGGAAAATTTTCCTTTCATTCAAATACCCCACTCCTTCCCTTACAAAAACCTATATTTTCTATTTCTTTTCTGAAATCTTGAAATGAGAATACTAGGGTTTTATGTCTACATCACACTTGAGAATTTTGAAACTTCAGTCTCTTAAATACCAGGGCTTCAATTTTAGGCCGACAGCACATCCTAGTGGTTCCTCACACTATTCTATGGTATGTGGTTTACACAATACCTCAGTCACAGCTGCATAAATACTCTTCCGGTATCCTTTAGTGAATGCACTTTTCTTCTTTTCCTTTGTGGAACAACTAAGAATGAAGTTGGGATTTTGGAAGCAAGTTTCAGTTAATAAAACTGAGATAATTCAGGAACTTAGAAGATTTTAAAATTGGTTCTATATATCTTTTAAGCAAAAACATGCTTCTGAATATGTATCATTTTAGCTATTTTTAGGCAGAACATACAATGAACAGTAGTGCAGTTTGTCCTTTTATTTTCATTTTTCAATAGGAAAAAACATCATCTGTGGTTTTACTTCAGTTTCATTTGGGCAACTTTACCTGGGAAATATGAATAAAGAGCTATACACATTACTAAGTACTCAGCTAGTCAATAAAACTATAAATTTAGTTATCAAAAATGCATCTATTACAACATTTTAAATTTTTTTTGCCAGTCAAGTATGCAGCATGATCAGATAGCTAGCTGTCTCTTGCAGCAGGCAGCAATCAAGATAAAATGGAAATAAAGTGACGCTTAACTGTGTTAAAAGAACATTTTGTAACAGCCCCGTTTAGAGATTTTTAACTTACTTTTCACGTGGAGGGCTATGAAATACGGTATGCCTATAAGGAAAATCTTGAAGATATTTTTCCCTAGGTATGCTCATGATTTTGCATAGCTGCAAAACCTTTCAGCATATTTCTTACTCTCTGATATTATTACCATATTTATAATGTATATCTCCTCAGTAGGAAATACCAGGTAACATGTTTGTCTCTTAAAGGTCCAGACCTGTATCCCTGACAGGCTGTACAGGCTGAACTGCTGGTGAAAGGACTGGAAGGAATGTCCTGTGAGGGGTGGCTAAGGACTTCGGGCTTGCCTAGTTTGAAATAAAGGAGACTGAGGGGAGTCCTCATTGCTCTCTACAGCTTCCTGAGGAGGGGAAGTGGAGAGAGGGGTGCTGATCTCTTCTCCCTGGGGTCCAGTGATCAGACGCGTGGGAATGGTGTAAAGCTGTGCCAGAGGAGGTTTAGACTGGACATTAGGAAACATTGCTTTACAGAGAGAGTGGTCAAACACTGGAACAGGCTTCTTCGAGAGGTGGTTGATGCCCCAAGTCTGTCAGTGTTTAAGAGGCATTTGGACAATGCCCTTAATAACATGCTTTAACTTTTGGTCAGCCCTGAATTGGTCAGGCAGTTGGACTAGATGACTGTTGTAGGTCCCTTCCAACTGAAATTCAATTCAATTCAACTCTATTCTATTCTATTCTACCATTTGCCTGCTG